>NW_028301147.1:2595000-2784166 GCF_049000335.1 Polistes dominula
TAAAAAACATTTTTATCGTTCTCAAATACTTCCTCGATCCCATAGAAATTAGTAAATCTGTATGCAGTTATGTGACAATTATAAAAATCATTCCGTGAATATTTTTCTGTTAAAAAGAAAATTATTGAAAAACAATTACTAATGAAATACTCTGTCTCTCTCCTTTTGAATTTTTCATTTTATTATGTATAATTATGATGAAAGTAATGAAGGTATTGAAATAGAATACTAAATTTTTTATAATGGAAAAAAATGTTGTTAATGATAAAAAATTGCATGACAATGAAATATTTGAAATTATTATTTAAAGAAAAATGTAATATTGTTTATAAAATGAATATAATTGTTATTTAACGTTAGCATGCATTTAATATTCATAATAAAAATGTCGAGACACACAATAATGGATTCCAGAGAAAGAGAAAGAGAGAGAGAGAGAGAAAGAGTATGTTAGAGAAAGATTTTTAATGTATTAGTAAAGGAAGACAGGAAAATGCGTCAGCTGCACATCTTGTGTACCAAATGTTAGCAGGAGAATGCACCTACGCGAAAGGGTAGAGAGTCGTACGAACTCGACGAATTACGGACCAGTGAGTACCCAGTTACAACCCTAGCAGATTCAGTCAATGGGTTCGCGCTTCGAGGGATTAGTACGTAGGTATGTGCACTAGGACATCGGCATATTGCGTTGTGTACTTTGGAGAGTATCTCTCAGTTCTATACGCCATAGGCTTACCCTACATCTCTTGATTCATGATTAGACACGTAGGTTAATCCCCAAATGTAGAGCCTTTCTAATGGGTTCATTTCTATCCAAATTCTATAACAATTATATAATATACATATATTTATAATATTATATTTATTTTTACTCTTCAATTTTATATATATATATATATATATATATATATATATATATATATATATATATATTATGTATGGTTGTGATATATCATTGATAAAGCAGTTATTTGATAATTTCATTGAAATGGTTGTTATAGGTGAATTCTTTAGATTAAAGCTTGAGTATAGACAAATAGGTCAATCCTCAAATTATCATAGAAGCATTCTATAGATTCAATTGTATCCAATTTCTATAACAATTATTTTATCTATTAATATTAGATATCTTTATCATATTTCATTTTAATTTATATTATGGATGTATTAATTAATTGAATTATTATTGAAATATTGATAAAAATAATTATTTGGTTATTTGATCAAGATTATTATCGTGAGTGTATTTTGTTTCATTTTAAAACGAAGAATAATTAAACAAATAAATGTTGAACTAAAGAATACTCGAATTAAATCCTTTTTTTCTTATTTAAATTCTATTACAATTATTTTATCCAATAATATATTTAATTTATTTTAATATATTTTTTTTATATTTATCACATGTATCGTACATGGATAGATGAAACGCGTTGAATAAATTTTCATACGTTTTGTTAGACAGAGCATCGATAAAAGTTCTTTGTCTTTTTTTTTTTTTTTTTATTATTTTACAGCAACTTTATATCCTTTTTTTATTCACCATATTTTTTGTTTGTTTGCCTTACTTTCTATTAATAAATATATGTATACATAAAATGATCACAAAGGTGTATCTATCTTCGTAAGACGAAAGAAAGGTATACATGTATAATAACACGTACGTGTTAATGAGACTGTCACGTTAACGTATCTATATGCAAATTAGTATATCTTTTTGTGTTATACGTATCATAATCAATTTAATACTCAGGTGCACAAAAGAGATAGAGAGAAAGAGAAATAAAGAATGAATGAGGATAAGAATGAGGGTAAAAGTGAAATGGATAAAGAAAATGTATTACATGTAAACGCGATGTTTCCCTGAGGGGATAGCTCAATTAACAGGCATTGCGAACAAGTAATCAATCTAGGAAGCTTTCAAGCTAGAACAAAATCGATAGAAACGCACACGCACACACACACACACACACACGCACACAAGTAGTTTCTTCTATACTTCTTCTAACAAATACTGAATGCAAACGATCGACCAATGAAAAGAAAGAAATATTGAAAAAAGGTGCCTTTTATATTCTTTATTTTGTTCATCTATAGATAGATTCTTTATACATTTATAGATACTTTGTACAATATCTTACTTTATGAGAGATAAGAAACGGAAGGATATTATATTTAATAATAATAATAATAATAGTAATAATAATAATAATAATAATAATAATAATAGGGATACTGCAATACTTTGATAGCTTTTAACACAGAGAAAATGACTTTAATTATGTGACAGTATGATGAGAAAGTAATTGAAAAAGTAAAAGGGACAAAAAATCGAGATAGATAAATAGAGAAAATCTTGAATGTTGCTCTACGACCGTATGTAATAAATTTATGAATTTGTTACGTAACATCTTGTAAACGAAAAAGGGTATTCATAAATCAAGGAAAGCCCAACGTACATACGAAACATTTGTTAAGTAAACGTCAGTAACGCCAGGATTTTAACGCGTTTAACTAGAGCAACCAAAAATAGGAGAGAGAGAGAGAGAGAGAGAGAGAGAGAAGGAGAGAGAGGTCGAGTTTGTAGAAATCATAATCGTCTACGTTTCTATGTATTTTCTTGGTCTATCGTTAAAGAATAAAGTTTGTTATATGTCTGTCTGTATAACATATGTGTATATGTGTGTTACATCTCGAGTATACGAAATTTTATTAAATATCATAAAAATGTTTTAATTATGAAATCAAGTTTATTCACAGAATCTTAAATACTTTTTATTCGTTATGTTATAATCATCATACGTAATTTATTTAAATATATTTATGCATGTTTATGTAGAGAAATTTTTTCTCCAACGACATCGTGAATGTTAATTTATAATAATCTTTGATTTTTGATTCATTTAATTGGAATTATTGAAGATATAAAATAACACATCTATCTTTTTCTTTTCTATAAATATAAATTCATTATCCTTCGATTTATTAACTCATCGATATGTGTACAAAAAACTATATGAGATGAATTAATTAATCACCTTTAGCATTTATCTTTGAAAAATTGACAATAGGTAATCCTTTCTGTTGTATTCCGTATCACAATAACGAGAACGTACGGTAATTTATTATATCCTTGATAATGAACCCAATTAAGTTCTGTTAATGAATAACATGAATCTATTAGAGAAAATATACTTGGAAAAATTGTTCTCTTCGAATTATTCATCCTTATATACAATTATTTTATATTATTCAAACATAAAACAACGTAACTGCATTATACCAAATTGACAATATAACACATTGACAGGAAGCAATATGAATTCACAATCGGAGGTTATAATAAAATCCATTGAAAAATTTCATATGAGAGGATCTATTTACGTCAAAAACATATTTTTGTCTGTTTTATTTGGCACCACTTGTAAACACTTCGGACTTACTTATAAAACAATTAAATAACGAAGCCACGTTCTCGATCGCGTCAAAAACGTATTTAACAACTTGAAAAATATTCGATAACGTATAAACTTACTCGCGAAATATTATATTTTACGTTAACTTTTTTTTTTTTTATACCAAAATATTTATACCAAAGTACTCGTGTAAACGATGAAACGTAATTTATTGAGATATTGTATCCTTGAAAAAAAAAAAATATATATATATATATATAAAATGTAAAAAGAAAAGATTAAAGAAATGAAAGGAAGGAAGGAAGGAAGGAAGGAAAAAAAATGAGAATAAGAAAAGACGAGTGAGTGGGTAAGAAAGAAATAGACAGAGAGAAGTAGAAGAAGAAAAAAACATTGAAAAGAAAGAAAACATGCGAGCAGGCGCGGAAGGTAAGATGGCAGATTGCCCCGTTGGGATAAAGGTCGGAGTAACAGGGCCTGGTGATTCAATAAAGCAGATAGCATAGAGAGAACAAGGTGGTGGGTAGCATTGAGCTCAGCTGACTGTTGGAATGCTTCCAAACCATCTCCAAAGGATCTCTTAGAAAAGAAGCATTTTCTTTCCCTGCAATCGTATATACGAAATTTACTTACGCGTACTAATACACGTGACGTATTATTATACGTACATATTACCTATACGTCGATTTTTTTTTTTTTTATTAAAATATATTGAATTTAATTATTTTACATATTTTCGTCAATTTCAAATTTAATTCTGGAGTAATCTTTGATATTTTCGATTATTTTTCTCTAAGTTCGCTTATTTAAACGTAAACAATTATTTCCATGAAAACCAGATCTTTCCCAGACGAAAACATTTAAACATAGATATGTAAATAATATATATATATTTTATATTATTTTTTTGCCACTCTTATATTTTTAATATCTAACTCGTAAAAGAGAAAGCTCGTGAAAAATATTCAACTTTTTCGATATACTCTTTTGTATGTAATAGGATTACTTCGTACAAATTCGTAAATGTTAGTTTTGTTTTCTTTTTTCATTCGTGGCTTGCAAGGGTGAAAAGAATAAACTAATATACACAAGGTAGCTAAGTTTTAACCAAAAAGAAAAGGTCCAAAAAAGGTAGACGCTTTAACGCGTTATTTTCTCGAAATAAGAATTTTTCTTCTTCTTTTTTTTTTTTCATTCAAATCTCTTCTCTTCCTACGTGTTCCCTACCACTTCGCAAGAGTATACACGTACGCGTATACGCTTACGTAAATAAGTATGAGTATATATACCAAGGCCCGATATTCAGCCCCTGGGACAAATAGCGGTAAACTGTTCGTATCACCGAAGTTGCTAGCTTTAAGATTCAAGCGTTATGAGAGAAGAGAGGCAGCAGGCATCTCAGATTCACCGAAGGTACAGGCAAAGGTTAACGAAATTTGAGAAGGAACCTAGATGAATTTTCATCTTGGGTAACTGAGTAACTTCCTTTATAAGAAGTGAAATTTGAGACACATTTATTATGCATTGTTTGTTTGTTTTTTTTTTTTTTTTATCTTTTTCTTTCTCTCAGATATCTGTTTTGTCATTTTTATCGAATTAATTTCTCGTACTTTTTTTCTCTCTTTAGTTTATCGGAAAACGTATTATTTATATGTAGCTCTAAATACGTAGATAGATGAGATGATATTTCAGTAGTATACTCTCAGTTAGTATATGAGTTTCATCGCCAGTGAGAATCTACTATATGGACACTCGATGAAATATGTTTGATCCGTTGACGTACGCACCTAATCGAACAACGTTCAGTCGATATACACTTGGGATAAAGGAAATCGATCGACTTTCCCCATAGGCTATCAAATATCACATACCTTTCCTTCATCTATCTATCTCTCTCATTCTCTTTCCTTATTTTTAATAACGAAAATGTGTCATCGTTAATGTTATAAAAGTCAACTAAAGTTGTTTCAGTCGATTATTAGTTTACGAATAAAAAATGTATTTCTTTTCCTTTTAATTTTTATTTTCTAAGAATTATCCAAGATTTCTTTATCAAATGTCGTGAGAAAAAAAAATAAAACGTAGACCAACCGTAGAAAAATAAAAAAATAAGAGATTAAGAAATAAATCGTTCCAGAACTGTATAGGATCGTATAACACTTTCCCTACCTAGTAGAAGGATTTCGCTAAGTAATTAGAATCCGGTTGCGTTTTATTCCTTTGGGAAATGTCAAACCATACGGGGCGAACTCTCGTTATCGTAGAAACGCCCGCACATTTCGTTTATTAATATTTCTCATCTTCCTTCATCTTTATCGATCATTCCAAATGAAACTACCATTTTTTTTCCTACCGATACTTTTATACAATTTTTTATCAGGATACAAAATTTCTTCATATATAGTTCTTCCTTTATTTTACGTCAGAAAGGGAAAAAAACATTTTTTTCTCGCGATATAATTAGAAAGATAGAGAGAGAGAGAGAGAGAGAGAGAGAGAGAGTGATAGTGAGATAGAGTAAATCAAATACACACGTACATACATAGATCTTAATTAAAGGATTAATTTACTGCTAAAAGTTTTAATGAAATTAAGGAAAAAATCTGTGTGGGCGTTACGATTAGCTTATCCATCTGAAAGTTGTGAGAAAGTAAGCACAAGGTGGTAAAAGTGGGGATGGGGGTTGGAGATAGAGGTGAGGAAGGCTGAGTTTGCTAGTATGGCCCTTATCGGATTACTTTAGTTATAATATTTATGATACTCGCCGCGTTCTACTTCGTAGCAACAGCTGCCGCGTACATTTATCATTGGTGCATGCGCTCGCGCGCGAATCTGTGCGTATCTACGATGCGCTTACAGAAATAACCGCTGTTAGTACATACTTCTATATATATATGATATACACACACGTATATATTAGTGTAGAGTCGAAGGGAAAAGGGAGGATTAAATCGAGAACGATAAGCCACGCAAATCGTTTCCACAAAAGGGTATAACTGTGAGTATAAATCTAATCACGCGATTACTGCCTGTCAGTACTTGCCTTTTAACAATTCTCATTCGCACATTGATCTTGTCTCACATGCCAACGATTAAACGAGTGTATATATATATATGTATATGTAAGTTATGGTCAATGTAAAAAGTGTAGGATTACATAGAATTCTCAAAGGATTCTTTTTTAGGAAGAACAGAAACTTAACTTTTAACATAAACTGAGAATTAAGCTGATTTTTATAACAATAGTACAATAATATATATTTTAAATTATTATTGATTAAAATTGTGTATTTTTCTTGTATTAGAATGAACGTTTCTAACCTAAGATTTTTTTTACAGCGTTTTTTTTTTTTAAAGCTTGGTATATGCGTGTGTGTGTGTGTGTATAATTTTTACGCGTATATATTAAATAAATGTTTTTATCTACGGTTCAAATATTTTCCTATATTTGTAGCATAAAACATTTCTCTCTTAATTTAACTCGTTGAAATTTGAGAATTATTGACATCGTTTAGTTTTCATTGGATTTTTTTTTTTTTTTTTGTTAAAACTACGATTCAATGATTTGTCTCCTTTTTTCAAATTTATGTTTTCAACTTACTTTTAATTTAATTTTCGAGTATGAACAAAAAATAAAAGAGTCGATTCATATTACAATTCTATTTGAACAAAGTGCAATCATTTTTTATTTATTTTGTTGAGTAATTTAAATGACTGCGGATTTCATTAGAAACAACAATAAAAACATTTATTCATCGAGATATAACTTTTTGCACAATATTCTTATTATAAATAATAATTAGTATAATCCCTGCTAACAATGGTATTCTTGAACAATATCAAACAGCTGTATGTATATTAATCCTGATATTGAGCTTCTCAATAATAGTAATACAATCTCAATAATTATAGTACATAGCCAATTATAGTGATATTATACATAATTATTTGGTATTATCTGTTTGTCTGTCACTCAATCTTTTCTTTAGTCTTTCTCTTTCAACCTGTCGATTTAGTCCCAGCCCTTGAAACATCCTTTCGAACGTTGTCATCATTCGATACTTCTCATACAAAAATTTATGTAAACTAGAAAACAGAATAAATAATATCATTTGAATATTTATTGTTATTAACATTTGCATTATTTCCATTATTCGATAACAAATTCAGGATCATAGTAAATGATATTTATAGGAAACAAGCTAACAAAACAATGTAAGGAATATATTTGCATACATTTTTAACATACTCTTTCTCTCTCACCTATTTTCTATTCCAAATTTGATCTTTTTTCTCTTGTTTTTTTTTTTCCACATATAAACACGTCGTATATGAAGATTGTGTTCTTATTAAAAGATAATGTCAAACCGTATGAAAAAAAAAGGTCGAGGGTCTTATCAAAATTCATGTCGAATAAATAAGAGGAATACTTTTCTGGCTGGTTGCCTGGCAATTTTTGACTACGAGAAAGTAACGAAAAGGGATGAGAATTGAGAGTGGGTTAAGAAGAAGGTGATGATAGTGTTAGTGATGGTGATGGTGGTAATGGTAATGGTGGTGGTGTTGGAATGGCGTGGGTTGAGGGATGGAACGAAATAGTAGAGGCGTAATGAAACGCAGGAAATCCAAAAGTTCCTACGGAAGAGAGAAAGTACGAATGCTCGTGTCGAGCCCTCCTTTTTCCCTCCCCCCACCCCTTTCCCTTTTCTTTTCTTTTTCTCTTTTTCGAACTAACTCGAAAGTTTGCCTGAGTGCAACCAGCGGTGGTGATCTCTAATAGAAAAAGAAAAGGTAAAAAAGGGGAGTAGCGCGAAGGGAAGTAAAGGAAACTAAAAAAAGAATTTAAAAAAAAAAAAAAAAGAAAATGAAAAGAGAAAAGTAGTAGAAATCAAGAACTATGGTGTTGAAAAAGTATGAGAGAGAAAGAGAGAGAGAGAGAGAGAGAGAGAGAGGAATGTTCGATGGTTGGTGTTAAATCATCGAAAAATAAAGTGAGAAACATATTTCGTTTTTCAACGATATTGAAGAAGTAACGATCAATGTTTTGTCTTTAGTTTTCTAGTAGATATATTTGTAATAACGTCGATAAATTTTAACGTTCAATTCCTTTTATTATCTTATAACAAAAATTTTGACGAAATCAAGTAAACAATAAAATATTGTTCATTAATATTTTTCTATTAATTTGATAACAAATTTAATAATATTATCGTTCTGTGCATACCAAGTTCAAATAATTTTAACCAGTTAACTGTGGCACTCCATTTTGAAAATGTGCACCGCTGTGTGTCGCTAGAATCAACCGATGACGAGTTTTCAGGTTCAAATTTCTCATTTATGAGAATAAAATGAACTCTAAAAATAAAAAATAAAAAATAGTAATTTAGAAATCTTGAATTTCTTCTGTGACTAATCTTAAAATTTGAGAAAAATGTTAAAATTTAAATAGCAAATAATCATTAAGTTTTACTAATGACGAGTATACTAGTCATGACACAAAATCCTGTTACTCTTCATAACGAGTATATTTGTCAAACTCAGTTAACTGGTTAAAAGGATCAAAATTTAAATTGTTCAATTAGAATTGATTTTATATACATAGGAAATGTTTAAAATCTAAAACAATTAAGTGATTAAAATTATATCAAAAATAAAAAACATAAAAGAATATTTTAAGAAAAAAAAGTGGTAAGGGTGAAATAAAAAAAAAAAAAAGAATAGAATAGGGAAAAAAAGGTAGAAGAGGAAAATCAGACGGAAGGATTTCGTATATGGGGTAAAAAAAAAAGGAACCCTTGTGTGGAATAGAAGAAAGAAGAGGAAGAAGAAGAAGAAGAAGAATAAGAAGAAGTAGAAAGTAGTAGAAAAATAGAAAAGGGATACAGAAAAAGGGAAGGAAGGAAGCTCGAGAAAGATACTGTGCTTGGTCTTTCGTGGAATGAAAGGCGGAAAGGAGTGCGAGAAATATAAGAACGATAGAGAATGTAGGTGCTCAGTTATGTTCTTTCTCTTTTTTCTTTAAATGTGTAGGTATGTACATGTGTTTAAGGGTGAAAGAGAAGAGAACAAAAAAAAAATAAAAAAAAAAGGATAAAAGGACGCACAGGCGCAACGTAGCAAGCTTTTCAGCAGGAAAGCTGCCGTAAAGCCGGCCCGTTTCAACGAATGTTAGGAATATCTATCTTGACAACCTAAAACCAGCATACATATGGTAAGAATAGCTTCAATGAAGAGGACCAACACATATACACACATATACACATATACAGATACTCTGTACTCTTTCTCTTTCTCATTCTATAGAATATCGAATACTGTGAGATCTGAAAGAGAGAGAGAGAGAGAGAGAGAGAGAGAGAGAGAAACTGTGTAAGAGACGTTGAAAGCATCCCTGCACGTTTATATAATCTCGCTAGCGGTTTACCTCGAAACTTCCGATGCCGGCATGCGTTTTAGTGTCCAGTCATCCGCGTTATCGCACTCTCCTTTCATCTCGAAATCGCAAATAGTAGATAGTAGTAATATCTTCCTTTTTCTCTTTATACGAGTACCGTGCGACATCGTTAGAATACATCTGATATTATTTTACTAGTTAAATAACCAAATTTTATATAGTTTAATATTTGTTTAACTTATTATATAATAACGTGAACATTTTTCTACCTTACAATTAAAAATTTAAATTATTATATTTTTATTCTTTTTTTTTTTTTTTTTTTGAAGTGAAAACTTCTTTAGAATGGGAGTGATCTGAAAAGTAAATAAATGCGGTCGGTCAGGAAACGGAGCTATTAAACGGTGCTATGAAACGGCTGCTATACTAAATAATGAGAGAAAAAGAGACAAACATATAGGATTGAGCCAGCAATAGAATGAGACGGAATATAGCTAAACAGTTTTTCCTTTTCTCGGTCTCCACTTTATGCTATGCTTCGTAGTTATCACTCCTGGTTGTATATGTGTGTGTTTGTATGCGATTGCATACTACAAAACGTGGACACGTATGCTTTCGACACTCGAAATGTTTTCCGAAAACCTCACTACTTTTCGGAAAAAATCTCAGGACTTCATTAAATAGCTTTTAATCAATATTTATCTTTTTTTATCCTTTTTACTTATTCTAGAAAATCATAATCCTAATAGATTACTTTTGTAACATTTTTTAAAATTTTCTATTGAGATTATTTGCAATTGGATGTTGTGAATTGTTATTTAAGTTTCTTATGATCGAATATTAACGCCAGTTTCGTGAAAATCTGCAGAATGAAAATAGTAGGGAAATTTCAAAAAGTTCGACATAAGGCGTTTTTGCATTTCTTGCATGCAGAGAGGTGTTTAGTTACCATACATTTTTTAGTTACAGGAAGCAACTTGTCTCATTTCTTCAAATAGAGAACTTGTCTACTGTTTAATATGTTATGTATTATATGTTAATAAAACTTAAATTATTTGTTGAAAGTGTTAACAATATAATAATAATAATTTTATAAAAATAACAACCCTATAATTATCCTACACCTCATATTCTTCATTCGTCTTGTTCTCTCGAAACTTAGTTTTTCGAAGGTTTCACTTCTATCACGTGTGATCTGCCCACATGAAATTTTTTAAATAGTAAACATATAATTATTGTTATTATTTCGTATTAAGGAATAATAATATTAAAATTGTTGAGAAAAATATTATTCCGATTTAGAATGAGGGTTGTAGAATTTTAGTATAGAAAAGTTTGAATATTCTTTTCTCTCCTTGTAGGAAATTTTTCGGATTTGAGAATCGTACAGTTGAGCACGTATTCCCGTAAATCGTTGTCAACGAAATTGGAAGTCACGTTCTCCTGCTCTCGTGATCGCGATCCACGACGAGTGTAGGTAAAATGAGTGAAGACGTCGAAGCTTTTCCCCCAAAAAGTAGTAGTCGCTAACTTAAGTTTCCTGTCTTACCTATAAAAACGTGAGATCTTTTCTGAAAAAAAAAAAAGAAATGGAATATCCTTTTAAAAACGATGCCAATCATGAACATCATCGTGTTCGTTTTCAAAGTCTTTTACTCATTCTTCTAATCTTATTTTAAACGACCATCTTGATTTTCCATTTATTATTCGATTACCACAGCTTTCTAGTAAAGTGCCAAAATGTCTTGATCAAAGACATATGTTATTTAACGAGCTATCACACACAACTATGCATTTTATATTCTTGTTCTTTATTTTTCAAGAAATATTGTCTCACAGTAAATTTATGGTTGCACGTATCCAATCAAATTGACAGTCATTTTTGATTCATCTATTAGAACATCATCGGAGAATAATTTCTATTCGTATTTTCAATTAATTTCAACCACGAAAACATTTTACAAAAAACATTTATTTAATTATATGATCGATCACATTAAATTCCAATAATTTGTTTCAATCTGTCAGAACAATTTATTGATTTCCAATGAAGAAGTATTATAAAAAGGGGGAGTTTGAAATTATTTTTTCGACACAAAAATATTCTCTTCTTTTAAAAATTACGACAGATATTATATAGTGTGACCTAGGTTATTAAAAAAAAATGTTACTTTAGTTTATCTATACGTTTCATCGTTTTTTTTTCTGAATATCTCTTGAAATTTCACAAAAAAGAATCCTTACGGCGATGCATTAAAAATATTATAATATATGAATGCAATATCTGATAAAGATGTAATGTAAATGAATCCTTTTATATAAACATAAAGAAAAAGGGGAAAAAAAGGAAAGAAAAATAAAAGGGAAAAGATTAAAGATAAACTTTTAAGCTGATATTATCGGATTTTCCTTTCTTCGCGAGGTACGAGCTTACGGGTGAGCTTTATGGCGCAAGTAAACGGTGTTTTTCAGTACTGACTTTTACCTACGAAGAAAAGTAGCTCGATAACGATCTCTCTCTCTCTCTCTCTCTCTCTCTTTTTCTCTTTTTCTTTCTCTCTGAGTTTCTCTCGTGTCGCAACGATCTCGTCACTCCGTTACATAATGAATTTTGCATCTTCCGTTCGTAGAGATCGCTTAATTATCTTCTCAATTGTACTCGTCGAACAATGCCATGCGACAATAGCACACGGAATCGTTTTCATAATTGAAAGCAACCAAGGATGCCTACCTTCATCTGGATTTTCTACGTTTTCGTCCTTTAAGAATAGGCCGAGAACGACGATTTTGAGGTTATGGAACGAACGATTGTATTCTCACTTACATGTTCTGTCTCTTTCTTTCTTTATTATAAGAAAATTATTCAACGTTAATGATCTAACTAAAAAATATTTGTCAATATAAATCTAAGTACTTAATTACAATTATTTTTCTACTCATTAATTACTTGTTATTTTTTTTATATTACATTTTTGCTGTTATATTTTGTACGTAATTGTTTTTTTTTATAGTTCGATAAACGTTTCGACGTTAGATTTTGTTATATGGTCTATCGAATAATTTAAAAAAGAAAAAAAGAAAAAAACCTCTCATTATTTAATCAATAAACGCTTCGAAAGTCTTCATTGCCGATAAGAGAAAGTTCGTTGTCGAAAAGCGTCGTATCTTTTTTTTTTCCTCTTCGTCAAATTTTAATGAAGAGTGTGTTCCATTTGCTAACTTGTTCTCACACCGATCTGTACGAGTACAACTCTATTTTCAGATTAGTACAAGCAGTAAAATAAACGAGAGTGTAAGAAAAAAGAAGACAAATATAAAAGGAGAGAGAAAATGAAAGAAAAATTGTTAAGTGTCATATTGGAAAAACACTTGTACTGTGAAAATTAGTTGAAAATTAAAGAAGAAAAAAAAATAACAAATGTAAAATCGTTTACGTCAAGTGTAAAATGTTAAAAAGAAAAAAATAAACTATTCAATAATAATTAATTGCCATGATAAAAAATTATTAACATATTTCTATTCATTTATCCAAACCAAATAACTCGAAACACTTTGCATTTCCTTTACTCACAAATAAGAATTCAATTTATTTTCATAATCGAAGATCTATTGAATACAATTTTAATAAAAAGAAAACGAAAGATATTTTATTCTCACAATATATATTTAATAATATAATATAGAAATCACATTTACAATTCAAAATGATGAATATATTAAGATTGGTGGGGTTTAGGGTGGAGGTGGGGTAAAACACATTTTAATAATAGTATCGAAACTCGCAAAATCTTGTAGTATTCGGGGTAACAGCAGTCACGTCTCGTTCTTGAAGTAGGTAGAGGCAAGGGAAATTAATCAGACACGAGCGAGTGTTAGCGACACACTTCTCCTCTTCCTTGTTTTGTATGTGTAATCATTAGTTACTAGAGAACATTGACTTCGGAAATTCTTGACATTATTATTCTTAAGAAGACTTCGTTGAGGATTTCGATACTGAACTAACTAACTAACTAACATAATACCCTGTATACTGTAACAAGTGATTAAACATTTATAATAGAAACAACTAAGAAAACAACTGATGTTAGATAAAAACTGAAAATATCAAATAGAAAATAAATAAATGAGAGAGATCTTTTCTAATCGTGTAATAAATAGAATAGTATTTCGAAGAAGAGTATCGATTGTAAAGGATTAAAAGACACAGGATACCGCGGTCTTGGTGTAATTACCTGGCATCGAGGTTCCTGTAAAAATGTTCGTTTCTTCGATCGAAAACCATTGAACACTTTCCAAGCATTCGAAGCTTTCGTTCGTTCGTTCGTTCGTTACGAAACTATAGAACGTTCTTCTCTTTTTCTTTTTCTTTCTTGCTTCCTTTCTCTCATTTTACTCTTGTATATCTCACCCAATACTATCTCGAAGCAGACGAATCGAATTAAGTCTCTAGGACCGTTCTAGCTTTAACGAGCAGTAGATTTGCTCGACACGTTCATCGATTCGCTTTCCAACTACCAATAGTTTCTTCCACATACAACGTAGTAGTATTACACAGGAATTTCGTGTAACAATGATAAACCACACTCTTGTAACTTCTTCTTCATCTTTTTCTTCTTTTTCTTCTTCTTCTTCGTTGACACCACCTCTCTCTCTCTCTCTCTCTCTCTTTCTTTTCCACGAGAGTACGTAGGTAAACAAGTAGCTTTATTCTGTCGCGTAAATATACCAAAGTAGAAATGGAATCGCATCAGACAGGATTGTTTAGTGTGAGAGATGATCGGTGTTTTGTCAGCTTTCAACGAAACCTGAACGTTCTCTTTTTACTATTCTTTTTCTTTAGTTTTTCTTTTCAAATGTCCTTCAACTAACTACACGATCCTGCCATTTAATTCGATTAACGTTTAAATGCTCAATTAGACAGACATCAATTAGTTTTATTCTATTTTACGTTGTACAGACATTTAAGAAAGTAATCATTTAATTGTTTTTCTTTTAGTTATAATTTGTTAACATATCATTATATTGTTAATAATTTTTATTTCATTGATTTACTAAAATAATATATAAAATAAAAATATAATTAATTTGAAATAATTGATGATTGATAAAATCGTTCCTATTGCAGATAAATACAATTTGTAGTAGCAATAAAACGTTTGAAAAATTGTTGAAAATATATTTCTCAAGAATCGACATCGCATATTTTGAGATTCTCTTTTATTCCTTTATCAAATTTTTTGTCTTTCTCTTCTTTCTTTACCATTTCTTTACTATTTTCACCACAGTCATAGCCTTTCAAATGCATACAGTACTGTTCGCCACAGTCATCTATATAGTGCAAACATCTAAGTTCCAATATGTGTATGTGTGAGTGTTTGTGTGTGTACACGTGGAGTTGCCTTAGATCTTGTGCCGTAGAACTCTGGATAACGTGTTGTGTATTGGAAAGGTATCGCGATGCTTGGAATGTTTAATACCGGCGCAACGACACGCCATAGTGGAGAAATGGTCGGCTTCAGCTACGGAATAAATCTCGTGAGAATCGTGCCGATCTTCTTTTTCTACTCTTTTCACCTTCTTTTCTTCCCTTTTTAAACTTCCTTTTTCGCACCATTTCCAAGAGATCCAATACGATCATTGAAGAATATTTTCTTTGGTAAGCACGAACTTATTGATGTGAAACATTTATTGCTCTTTTACGACCAACTTTGAGCTCTTACATCTCTCTCTCTATCTCTCTCTCTCTCTCTCTCTCTCTCTCTCTCTCTCTTGTTTTCCCCCTCTTTTTCTATCTTTATCACTCTTAACGAAAATCTTTATAAAAAAAAAAACACACAATTTTAGAGCTTGTAATATTACGTTTATCCTTAAATTCTCTGACACGTGGTAGAAAATAGTTCTTTAATTTAATTTTATTATTATTTTTCAATTACCTTAACTTCAACCATATACTCATCGAACGATCTGGTCATTGAAAGAAGCTTAATATTTGATGTTTCATCAAAGCTGATTAAAAAGACAATTGTAAAAAGTTTAATAATAATTGAATAATACAAGATTTATAAATGCATAAGTATCTTCTGATCAAATACTTAAGCTTCGTAGGTTAAGTACGTTCTATGCAATGTTGGAAAGATGCCGTTGAATACTCTTTGTTTGCTATGAACGTTTAATTGCGATTCAGAGAAGGAAGGTAGTAGTCAGTTGTCTATAGATTTAGTGACGGAGAACGTTCGTTAGAATTTCATTAGGAGTCGTAAGTTTGGAGCCGATTACATTTGAAAGAGCCCCGGTCAGTTCGAAAGGGTACCCTAGCACTTTCTGTCATTGTGTTTGCCAATGGTACCGGCCAGTTACGTGACTGAGAAAATGTAACCTTCTAAGTCCCTCATTCGTTCATTTTATCAGAACATAGTAGAAAAGTTTCATTTACTGATCATCTATATACTTCTTAAACAAACATCATTGAAAACTGATACCTCGTGAAAAATCACAATCTTTCATATATCGATTTCTTTTCATTTCTTTAAAAAAAGAAAATATATTCTTATCGTTACTGAATCATTTTTAATACTGTAAATGTACTTTGGTGAATATACAGAGTTGTTATACTTTTGAAAATTACATAGAAAGTCTGTTCTATTCGTATCTAAATAAAGTCACTAAAGAGGATTCAATATTGAAAGGAACTGAAACGAAGAAGCAGCAGAACATAGACGAGAAAGGAGTTAGGATATCCGTTTACGTTCGCATTGACTCGAATTACTTTTTCTTGTAAAAATATACGTGGAAAACAGAAGGAAAGACGACATTTACGATCTCACGATACATTTATTCTTCCTATACATATATACGTATCTGTTGTACAATAAAAATCCCCCCCAAAAAAAGGTATTATAAAATAACAACGATGTTGTAAATCGAGAAACTAATGTTTTTCGAAGAGTTAAAAGTTCAATCTATCTACAATGAAATGTCAAAGACGATGACAACGTAAAAATAATGTATAGGTTATTCGAAACGAGTGTGAATTACACACAAGGAGGATTTAAAGAGTCAAATCGACGATAGAATACAATTTGTTTCGTGCGAAAGTTTTTAACGTAGGAATAGTCAGAGAGTCATCCATTAGCAAAGTTCGCGATAGCAGGTGGAGATCGAGAGTACACGAACGTTTAATTGGACCCTGTACAAAATGCTCTTGGGTATATCGTACGAGTGGAGGAGATACACAACGAGCCTCGCTTCGATCGGCTTAAAAATGTATCGATGCATCTCTACCCAATCGTTTGGAGCTTAATACCGAAATAAAAGAGAGAGAAGAGTATGTAGTCAAAAAAATAAACAAACAAACTAACAAACAAACAAACAGAACGCAACGCATCCGCCCACATGTAAATACACAAATACACGAAAAAATATGAAACTGAAAGATAAAAAAAAAAAAGGTAAATGTAAGAGAGAGAGAGAGAGAGAGAGAGAGAGAGAGAGAGAGAGAGTAAAAAATAAATTTATCCAGTCAAAGAGGGTAGACACGTTCGCTATACTCTTGATAATTTTTGGCATTGCAGGA
This sequence comes from Polistes dominula, assembly GCF_049000335.1. Classification (NCBI taxonomy): domain Eukaryota; kingdom Metazoa; phylum Arthropoda; class Insecta; order Hymenoptera; family Vespidae; genus Polistes; species Polistes dominula. The sequence continues at coordinate 2,612,384 of NW_028301147.1, forward strand.
TACAGCTGTGACCTGATTGATGATACTTTTGGTATATTTTGTTCGTAGATCGGGTCCACCAGCGATCAATGGTGGTCCAGTTATGTGAACTCTTGGGATTTTGAGATCGTACGGTTCGCTCGAATAAGAGGGGAACTTGCTGAAGCAACCATCGTGATTTCCACCGGGTGACTTAGGGAATGGAACATAAATAGGTCCAATGGCTAGGATCTTCGGTTGAATTTCCTTTGGACGCACGTACGTCGGTCCAGGTCTTTCATCGAAATAAGGGTTAGGTGGAAAATGATCGAGAGGACTGCTCGTTGACACGAAACTCGGCCGGGTTTTCTCTATGGAATATGAAACGTCCAAGAGTTAATGAATACCAATGTGTAATTTTCACTTAAAATTTGTATTTATGCATGTGTTCTCTCTCTTTCTCTCTCTCTCTCTCTCTCTCTCTCTCTCTATCTCTACCACCCATACACTCTCATTCGACAGCAATGAAAACACAGTGAAAGAGGAAAACGTGAAGCTTAATTAGCTTTTGGCTTACTAACTATTCCATGGTACAACGAAGCTACGAATTTTCTCTTAGAGAATATAACTTCGTATAAATTATATACTTTGTTTTTCTCCAACCGGTCATTGTACTTTTTATCTCTCTTTCACTCTTATTAATGTAATATTAAATTCTTAAAGCTTTATGATAGTTAAACGTAATCAAAAAGAGGTTAGTATTATGAAAATTAAACGAAAATAATTTCACTAAAAATGTTAAAACCGTTTTAAAATGATTGTCATTAGACTAGGTAAAAAAATTATATGAAGGAGTATAAACTTTTTGAATACAAACGGTAGTGTATAAAATATATATTTCTTTCCTTCTTTTTTCTTTTTGTTTGGCTAGTATCGTAGAAAAGAGGACTAAGAGTATAACTAATGCCAATGACTTTTCGAAGAATTCAAATATGTATTACCTACTTCATGAGGTGGAAACTTTAAGTGGTCATAAAGCATGGTATTAAGCGTCTCACCACAGACTATGAGAATTACATCTAACACCGGCCAGTGTTGAGACCATTATTTCGCATTAACTACAAGTTCCCTCTTTCTCTCTCTCTCTCTCTCTCTCTCTCCTCCTCCTCCTCCTCCTCCTCCTCCTCTCTCTATTTCTCTTCTCACAGTTTCTCTGACTTTCCTCAAAACTTTGCATTCCTCGCTTCTCGCCGAAATAACATCGTTCGCGGCTTACTGCTATAATCCTTATCTCGTTTAGTGAAACACTTAAAAAATCGTTACGTTAACTTTCAAGGTAGTCGTCTAACTTCCACGCTTACTCGAATGAAGATCAGTTAAAACAAATGTGAGCTTGTAAGGTAACACGTTTGGAAGAAAAATATCTTTATCCGAAATGTTTCTTATGAAATGAAAAAAATCACACACACACACAAACATATACTTAGACAGATAGGAATAAAAGTAATATATATATATATGGAGAAGAAAATGTTCAAAGCAAATTTACCTTTTTCCTCTTTCACGTCCCGAAACGCGCGTATAACGCATATGCGGCAAGATAAAAAGAAAAACAGTAGATAAAGAAGAGATAGGGGAGAGAAAGAGAGAGAGAGAGAAAAAGGGAGCTTGACACATGGGACTTGAAAGAAAGAAAAAAAATATAGAAAAAGGGGAGTGTGGATGGGGTAAAAAAAAAAAAATATAAAAAAGAGAAAGAAGAAAGAAGAAGAAGAAGAAATTAAAACGCGAAGGGTAACACAAAAGAAGAAAAGTAGATCGTATGGATCAAGATGAAAAGCGTGACTTGGTACCAGCAGTAGCAGCAGCAGCAGCAGTAGCTGTAGCGACTAAAGAAAAAAAAAATAAAATAAAAAAAAAATAAAAGAATAGCCAAAAACGATCTTAACTACGCGGTGGTACGCGTGCTCGCTTTGCGACGAGCACTTTGTCAACGTGGAAGATAAAGCACCGGATGGGAAGATCTCTTTTAAAAAAGTACGCTCGTTCCTCGCTCGCGACTTATTTATTTACGTTCACAAGAGAGGAAGAAAGTGAGGGACGACAAAAAAAAAAAAAAAGAAAAGAAACGAATAAAAAAATAAATAAAAGTAATGAACACATATATGTATATGTATGTATGTATGAATGTATGCACAGTTAAAATAATATAATGGAAGACCTTAAAAAAAAAAAAAAAAAAAAATCAGGATCTACAGAAGAAAAATAAAAACTTAGGTGAGAAAGGTCTACACCAGGTTGAATGTTAACCACCATCCTCCAATATTTATTTTAATCTTTTAACAAGAAGCAAAAGTAAATTGTTGTTTCTTTTTAAAGATTTTTCGTTAATCCACTGCTATCATGTCTACTTTATCTCATTCTCAATCTCTTTAATACAACTAATACGATTCATAGTATTACTCATTTCCATTTTTCATCATCTTCTTCTTCTTTTCTTTTTTTCTTTTTTACTCAGCTTTTCTACTTTGAAAGAGATTGAAATTTGTTTTCTTTTTTTTTTTTTTTTTTTTTTTTAATTCCTTACATCAGATACCTCATTTTATTTTAGCAGCCTCGATAGGAGAGGATTTTAGGTTTGTACTATTCATTTCGACCGCACTCAAGCTCTTTCACGTTTAATGAACGTAATCTGGTAAGCGACGCGTCGCAGCATGACCTAATTACACTACCTAAAGGGCCCAACACACGTTCAACACATAGGACGGTTATGTCGTCGACACGAAAAAAAAAAAAAAAGAAAAAAAAAAGCTGTAAATTCAGAGCTCGTGTTTTCTTCTCATCTTTTTTTTTCTATCTCTCTCTCTCACACACACTCTCTATCATACCTTCCCTTTTCCTTCTCTTATCCTTCCTTTTCTCAGGATCGTAGGGTTCGTGCGAATAAGTGGGATAAGGGCTAAAGCAAATATCCGCATATCCCGGACCACCGAGTTTCCCAGGTTTTATCTTGAAATTCGGTGGCTCTCCTCTATCCGGTTCTCCTCTTTTTCTTTTTCTCTTTGGTTCCGGTTTTAATTCAGGACTGAGGTAAGTTGGCTTGCCGAAACAGCCATACGAATCACCAGGAGTCGAATGTTTTTTCGAGGGTGACGGTGGTAGCAAGGGTGGACCTTTTACTATCTTGATTTTCTTCTTTTTAATCTGTCGATATTTTATTGATATTTATATCATTTTAAACGTCATTACTTTTTTTTAAATATATGTGGTATTTAGATAAATATGTAAAATAAAAAAATAAATTCGACATATTTGATAAATCGTGCTAGGTAATTTAAAAAAAAACATCCGATCAATCTTATTTTTTATTCTTTATCAATACCACGCGGATTTGGAATAATTTAATTTTAATTTAAATTTCAAGGTAATTGCAATATAATAATAAATATAAAAATCACATGGGACTCTGAAATACGTGGAATTATAATTAAATTTTTATTAAAATTTATACCCCAGATAATATTGGTTGCCATGATTTGGGAAGTGCCTCGCCAACGAAAATTCGTTTGAATTCTTTTTCAAAAAGTTTAAGGGGTGGACCTGGGAACAACTGTCGACCTTTTACAACATTTTGTCGTATTTCAGCTGGTGGACTGTAGGGATCGTATGGTCCGTTTGGGATATCGTCGAAGAAACCTCAAGCAATGGAAAAACGGGGAAAGAAATTAAAATTGCAAAGAGTATTTCGATCGTTCTTCGAACTTCAAGGTATTGTAGTCGTGTGAAATATTCATTACCGATTCGATCAAGATCCGGTTTCCCGTATCTTCGGCCCAATTGAGTTACCTCTTCGAACCGTCGCCTCCTGCTCATCCTATTCCGTTCATGTGGTAGACATTTTGACGTGTATTATGTCATCCATTATCACCTGTTTAACTTTGAGGTTAAGTCGAACGATTTTCTATCGATCTTTTTAGAAAAAATAAAAAAATAAAAATATAAATTGAAACTTCTTAATCTCGCTCGTATATATTTTATCATAGGGTGAATAATATTTAATTTATTTATATTTATATTGATGTTCAATTATTAAGATAATAATCTTAAAAAAAATATCAAAATTATTCTTTATAAAATATAGCACAACAAATATGATTTTTTATAAAAGTTCAATGAAAATTTGAAGAACATGAAGTGAGTAATCTTAAATGTTATTAATATTGTCAATATAAAATTTTTAATTTATATATTTTAGAATATCAAAACAAATTACAAATAAATATTAATACTTTTGTTTTTATTAATAATAATCTAAGAATTGAAATATATATATTTTGAAATATGTAGTAATTAAAAAAAAAAATAAATAAAAAAATATAAAACAAATGTTTATCGTTTTGAGAAACATTTATTTTAGAGTTCTTGAACAGGAATGATCCTCTGGCCGTGAAACAAGATCGGCTGAGAAAATCCAGGATGATCCCGTTTCATCGGTCGCCATACTACAATAACTGTCTTTTCCTGTCTTTGAGGTAAAATTATATCCCTCAATAAAAGTCCGACTAAGTCGATTCTCCTAAGAATAAAACGTTATTCGGTACGCCGTCATCGCCATTCGAGTTTTCCTCTTATTCTTAATGATCCAAATTAGCAATAAAATCTGTCGTGCGTAATGGAAGGACATTAATCTAACTCCTAGAATCTTTTTTCTTTCTTTTTTTTTTTTTTTTTTTTTTTTATTTTTCTTTCGAGAAAACAGGAGAAAAAGAGAAGAAGAAGAAAAAGAAGAAAAGGGAGAGTCTTGATCGTCGTGCTTTGTTTTCCCCATCAACGCTTATCTCGGAGATTGATACTACTCATAGGTATTATAAGCAATATACTACAGACAATGAGAAGAAAGATGATAATAAAATATCGAAAGGGTCAAGTTGACAGTTTTAAATCATGCGAATGAAAATCATTTGTCAGTCGGATGAATGGATAAACCAAGGATGGAATAGGACGCATGATTTACCCCATAAAATGGTGAAGTATCTTTTACGAGAAAAAAAAACAATAAAAATAAATAACAAAAACAAAAAGAAGGACGAAATAAAATAAATATGAAAAAAATAAAAAATCAACAAGTTTGAATATAATAAATATTTAAAAGTAGGAAGAGAGGATTGGGGGTTGGAAGGGGTTATATAAACTTACTTATATGAATAAATACGAGTTTGTAGTCTCTTTTGAAAGATCGAGAGAAGATGACGGTGCTCGTTCATCGACGACGTACCTTCGCTTTGCTTCTTTTGACCGATCACCTGTCATATCGTTGTTAAATTATGAACAAACTGTCCTATTCTTCCTCCCTTTCTCTTCCTCTCTCTTTCTCTCTATAGTTAACCATGCCCCATCGCTCACATTCATTCCCCTTTTTTTATTCGCGGTGTAGATAGGGTTGGTTTATTCAAACTTTATTTTTTTTTTGTACGTTCAGGAAAGTGTTTCTACTAAAAATAGATAACCTCGATTACGTATAAATATACTTTTAATGGTTCACTATTTTTTATCTTATTTTGAGATAAATTATGATAAAAAATATTTAAAGTATTATTTTCATCATGTCACTTAGTAACATCTGTCAATTTCTCTCACGTATTATGGCTAAATACCGTGTTACCAAAGTTTAATGTAATAAGTTATTTTCACGCACATGTACATAAATAGTTACACGCATGTACACACACATATTCTCTCTCTCTCTCTTTCTCTCTCTCTCTCTTTCTGTCCTTCTTTCTCTCTTCTTAATTAAATAGACTAATTTTATCGTAAAGCCTGACATCCATTAACAGGACTTTCGATTAGCACGTTTAACGCTCGTAAACCAAAACGCAAAGTTTACCGTACCTCCATGACGCAAAGCACAATCAATGTAAAATTTACGCTACCAACGTTTAAGTGGTAAACTTGAATTTTCATCAAGATTCTTATGATTTTATGATGTCGTTTGAAGACCACTTATTCCCAATTTCTCTCAAAAGTAGGATCAATTAAAATGATTTAAAATAATTCATTAACTTTTTAAATACTATACTTTATTTATTTCATAACTTTTTTGTTACTTTCGGTTGTACGACACCAAAAAAAAATTATTTAATGTCAATTAACTATAATAATATATTTTTTCTATAATAATACGAATTCAAAATAATTGTAAAATTATTTTATAAAAATAGTTTTATATAAAATATAAACTATATTTTTTATATAAGTTTATATATAATAAATTACGAAATTTTGTAATATAATAATATTAACCCAAAATAATATTTAAAAGAAATTATGTTAAATATAATAATTATTATAAATATTATATTATATATAAATAAAATTAAAATTATTATAAGCATATAATAATAATTATATTTAAATTAAATACGAAATTTATTTTTTTTTAATATGTAATCAATAAAATAATTTCGATTTAAAATATTATTTCGTTACTCAGAAGCGTTTGTAATACATTCAGTATTAAAAAACAAAACATAAATCGATTAAACGTATTTAGAATATTGAAGAAACGATCATTCGGTCAACAAACAATTGACCTGGTTTTCTTCGATAATGAGTCAGCCCTAATTAGTTGACTTGGCACTGTCGGATATCTTTCCCTCCGGTTTTAACCATCTATAGCAGCAAACGGGTTTCATTACCGACTGTTTGTAAACGGCACTAGCTCAGGAAACTACGACCTTATCTTTGCGTGATTTATACTTAGGCCAGCCAACGTTGTAGACTTCAGACCCGACGGACACGTAGTTATGTACCCACATTGAAGCTAACTTTGACTTTGCGATTCTACAGTTTGCGCGAGAATCCTGTCATTACCAGTAGCAACGTTAGCCTAACTTCAAACGTTTAATTACACCGTTTGAATTATATCAATCCTATTTATCACAGCAATTGAACACGCTAATGACTACCTTTTTACTTTTTTAATAACTCTTTCTCAATCGTATCCAACGACTCGAACGAATTTAATTTTGTTCAAATCGTCGACACGTAAAATTATTCAAATTCAAAGAAAATAAATTTTTGTTTATCGACCAGGTAAAAACGGTATACACCTCGTTTTCATTTGTATTCATTAACTCGGGCCTCCATCGTTGAATCTTTTTTTTCTTCTTCTTAATTAAAGCTTAAACCATCTTAAAAGCGTACAAAATGGAACAAGGAACAAAAAAATTCTTGAACCCATATTTTTGTGTTTGTTTTTTTTTTTTCATATAAACGCGAACATGCGGTGCTGCAAGCAACGACATTACCACTAGGAGAGGCTGCTAATGGTTTTTTCATTGATTAAGAAAAGCGGTCTAGATAAAAAGAAAAAAATAATTCCCGTTTAAAATTCTTATTCGATTAACTCGTTCCTGTCAGGGTTAGCACAAGATAACCATAATTCGTTTCAACCCCTTGGAAACTAATCGCGAGATCGAAGAGTCTTTTAAATCGCATTGATCAAGAAAACTGTTCGAAACTACCTGTTTATTTTTTAACTTAACACTTTATGAGTTAATATAAAATACGTTATAGTAACTATAAACATAAACATTTAATTATAAACTCGTATAATGAACGTTTCATTTCTTTTTGCCAATTAATAAGACGAGAGAGAGAGAGAGAGAGAGTAGTAATGATAGTAAATGAAAATTGTGAGATAACAAATTTTTCGAGAAAAGTACTGAATGCAATTTTTTTTTACATTAAGGAAGAGAGCAATCTTTTTCCTAGATTAAGATTCTTTTTTATATAATTTTTTTTTTATTTTCACCAAGACCGTCATTTTTTCATCAAATAATAATCACCGTTTATTACTCGTCAGAGATAATGTTTCTTGATCATGCCAAATAAGTTACACTTGAATAATAATTTCATTCTCATCACGGCCCATAACTTGTAATAATAATAATAATTTACATCAAAGAAATATGTTCATATAAATTTATTGTACATAGATGAAAATCTACGTATAATATATTTGCATAAATAATTTATAACATACGTCCTACATATATTTATAAATAAAATTGGAAATACATTTATAACGAAGCACATTTATATTTTAAATTTTCAACTCCGTAACTTTAAAATTTTTAACTTACGACCACGGAGTTAAAAAAAGGTACCAAATTCTTTCCTGTTTTGCATAATTTCGAATACCAAATTGGGAACGACCAAGTGGCGAATGAGAATAAAATAAAAAAAAAAAAGAAAGTAAAAAGTAAAAAGGGAAATCGGTAAACCGCGATTCCCTTTTTTTGTGGATGATCATTGGCGGTGACGAAAGTTCAGGGATACTTTAGTAAAAAAAAAAAAAATGTATAAAGGGCCGTAATGTCGTGGTAGTTTCACCGTGGTGTAATTTCCACGTTCTATCCAGGGCCATATTTCCATGGGATTTTCAGCGAAACTCACGAGAGGGGAGAAAGGGGGGAATGGAAACGACAACGCTTGGCGGCGTGATAATAAGTAAACTTTCGATTGCCGAAGCGACCTATTAAGATAAGGCACTATAGGTAAAAGAAAAAGAAAAAGAAAAAGAAAAAGAAGTGCAGTGAGAAACCACTCTGGTTGAGTTTTAAAGGAAGGTTGTGCCAGAAGGTAGCTTGCGCACTACTCGAGAAATCGCTTGAAGCTCCGAACAAGGAAAAGAAGAAGAAGAAGAAAGGGAAAAAGAAAAAGTGGTTAGAAAGGGAGAAAGAGAATAAAGAGGGAAAGGAAATAGGTTGAGTGGAAGGAGAAGGAAGTCTACAGCTTGGATTGGTTGGAATAGGATAATAAGAAAGCAGTCAGGCGATTTCGAAAGAGGAAAAATAGAAGAAGAAAATAAACAAAAAGAAAAAAAAAGAAGTAGAAAAAAAGCAAGAGAAAAGAAGGAAAGAATAAATGGAATAAAATGACGATATACATCGGGGTTGGGTTGGGGGGTTAGGGTGTAGAGGGAGTTGGGGTAGTTCGATAGGTCGGCAGATCGATTAAGATTAAACGCCTAGTTAGCGAGTTTAAGGACGCTGCGATGGAAAGTCAGGAGATTGAGTTTGCTGGGATTGAAATCAAGAAAGCCAGCCGTGGCCGTTTAATTTGCAAATGGAATAGAAGGACTTCGTTCGTTCGAGAATCCCTTAAAACCGCATCGTAGTGAAAGAGAAGGAAGTTTATGTGATATGTACGTAAGTATCAATCATTGATTACCCATTCTGTTAATCTTATTATTTTATCTTTTCTTTTCGTACTCTTTCAAAAGTCCCATTGTAAGTTAATAAACCTTGAAGAAAATTGAGTCAAGATCTGAGAACATGTGTGTCTTTTACTTTCACTTACTTTTCTTGTTGTCTGATATATATTTCGTTGATATAGTACTCTCATATTATTAAGTAATTGATTTTCTTCTAAAACTCGCTAGATACAATCACTTTTCATCAGCTTTGTTACTCCTTTCTTGATGTTACGACAAAGAGAGAGAGAGAGAGAGAGAGAGAGATATCTTTATTTCTAACTTTCTTTCTTTTGTATTACCTAGCAAAGAATCACGAGAAACTGATTGTTCCATGTCGACTTCAGTACTCTAAGGGATTCTTCGGTATTACATGTGGTACAATGTAACTAGTGACTTTTGTTCAGATTATTGGACTCGACAAAGTGAAGAAGATTTAACAAAAGCTACAAATTTATAATATAATTAATCGTGATGTTATTACAACTCGGTTCTAAATTAAGAGAACTTACGTATTATCAAGTTAAATGTATTTCAGTAGATAAGATCATAAATGAGTTAAAAATAACTTTAATGGATGACATTTGAAATGAAATGTCTTAAACTACGTATATTCAAGGTTTTATATAAGATTTCTACCTATACATACACAACATTATATCTAGGTAGTCATTTTATGAGAAACAAATTAGTGGGAATGCTCCTTTTAAATTATAAGGATAAAGAAGAAACGTTGAAGTTTAGTTGAAAACGTATGAGAAACGTGTACGTTTTACTCTTTTCTTTCTTTTCAACGAGGAGGTTTACAAATACGAATTCTTTCAAAAAAAAAAAAAAAACGTTTCTTCGCAAACGAGGTGAGAAAAAAGAATAGTCCGAAGAGAGAAAGAGTTGGTGTTAAAATTAACACGTTAACGAGGATTCTTCAGCTAGCTATTTGTTCAAGCTTACATTTAGTGCAAGCTACGTTGGTAGCATAAGTTTTCTTTCCTAGCTAATTTTCAAATCTCGAACAAACGTGGAAGACACTTCAAACATTTTTCTTCTTAGCTTCTTATCTACGTTAGTCGTGTCAACAGGGTAGGTTGAGGGTGTGGGAGAGCTATACATTTTTCATTCCACCCAGATATTTTTTTTTCCTTCTTTTTATTCTAACATTTTTCTTTTCTTGCTTTATTATATCTCTTTCAAAGAATATCCACCGGATGTCACTCACATAGTAAAAATAGATTCGATTTGACGAAACGATCGAAACGATCAACGAGTCATTCTCGAAACTCTTACTCTCTCTCTCTCTCTCTCTCTTTTTCTATCTATCTACAGGTTATTTCAAAATCTTATTCTATTTCTTCAAATCGTATTAAAGAGAAAAAGAAATAGAAAAAAGTCGAATAAAAGTAGAAATCTATATGACCATTTTGTTTTTTGCTACTCACTTGATAGAAATTTGATTTCGATTTTTTGACTAACTTCATTTCAATGTTTTCAAATATTTCTATTCTTTTTCTCGAGACGGTAATATTAAGAGATAAAAGAAGAAAAAAAATAAGGGGAGGGGAGATAGCATTTGTCTATGTATAAGTTTGTAGATATATTTACGTGTGTATGTGTGTGTGTGTGTGTGTGTGTATGTGTGTATAAGCAGAGGTACTACGTGTAGGTAGTGATCTGAAGATAGCTCGAGACACGTAAGGAGATTACGATCTTGAAGAAAGGGACTTTGATTCGAGTCGATTTAATTCGCCTTTAGACATCGCGATAAGAAGATGCAGAGTTTTGAAAGACGCTATATATAAAAGAAAATGGAAAAAGTAAAAGGAAGGATGATAGTAAGAATGAGTGGGTGGGGGAAGGCACTTTGTTCGATGGTGGAACGACGATCCAGTGAATCCTTTCTTTCTCTATTTTTTTTCTATCTATCTCTCTCTCTCTCTCTCTCTCTCTCTCTCTCTTTCTATTCTTTTTTCTCTCTTGCGCTTTCGACAGACGGTTCGGACGGATTCAATCTCATTAAGGGAGTAAGACGAGCTAGGAAGAAATTCGTTGCAAATTCCAATGTCTAGCTATCTTCTCTCGGTCACGGTGATGCCGCGAGGAGAACGAAAAAAAAAAAAAAGAAAAAAAGGGAATCAAAAGACTACGACGACGACGACGAACGACTGTGAGATGCGGTTCGAGAAGAAACGTCGTACAAGACGAACGTTCGAACGTGATCGAACGAACTCTCGAATAGTAGTAAGAGAAAGAATAAAACAAAAACAAAAAGAACTTCGACATTTATTACCGTGGATTTTGTTCGTAGTAAATAAGTATTTGGAAACAATATAAGAAATGAAATTGAATCTTGGTAATATTTGTCATTAGCTACGAATAAAGATTAAATTTAATTGAAAATATCAAATATCAAATATATGTAAAATAAATTGTATGTTGATATATATGCATTGAAATTAATATAAAAAAAAAAAAAATGATAATTCTTTGAATGAGAAATCATGGAGAGAATAAAAATGTTTAATCGATCAGCCTAAATTGGCAATGAAACAAAAAGTTTTTGAATTTTATAGTAGAGAAGAATTTTGTCGTTAATTAACCACCACTCGACCCTTTCCAAATTCGACGTTTTACCTGATGCTAGTTAAGTTCAAGTGGTAATAAAAAAGAATTATGTCTCGTTGTTGGTCGTTTTAAGACGTTAACGTACGACATAAAAGTTTCCCCTTGTTTTTTTTTTTTATTTTACTTCCTTTTCTTTTTCTTCTTTTTTTTTTTGTTTGTAAAGCAAAGAAAAATATATTTTCCTTTCTCGAAGAAATCGTTTTCACTTTGATTCTATACCATCTTAGAATCACAAACGAAGGAAAACCACAAACGATATAGAAGTAGTAGTCGAGTTCTCGAGTAAGGATTCGAAAAGATTTGCGTTTTGTGCGAAGAAGGGGTCATGGGAAAAAATAAGGAAAAAAAAGAGAAATGTTCTAGTTTCTCTCTCTCTCATCGTGAAAAGTTTCTCAATATAGGAAAGTGCGTCTAGTCAAAGTTTCGTTTAAGAGGAATCTTTAGCAGTAATTTTCTCTAAGGACCATTTGGTCCTTCCTTTTCCCTTCCCAAAACAGTAAATACTTCTACGTTAATGTTAACCGATAAAACGACGTGACCGATTTAGTAAAGGGTCGATCGGTCACGAAGACAATCAGTCGAATTAAAAGCTCGACTAGCTCGCGAAACGAGAATTGCCGATAAAACGAGAGGCTTAAGCCGTCAGCTTTCGCACTGTCCATTCGAAACTTGATAAACGATCTAGATTCAATGTCCGAAAGGAAACGATAGGTATTCTCTACTTTCTGAAAAACGAATGACCAGTTTAATCGACGTAAGAATGAAGTGAAACAACTTTTGATAAGAATCTTACTTTAAATCGTTTTTTCTTTACAGCTCTAACTATCATAAAATACGAAACTTTCAAGTGATCAAAATGACAAACAATTGTCGTAGATTATTTATATTTCAAATTATTTCTTATTTTATTTCTTATATTTGTGGTCATAATTATGAAAGTAGATATTAAATTCTATGTAATATTGAAATAACAAATACTATCTAAAGGTTTATTTTTGACAAAATCGTAAAAATTACATTGAATCAAATTAGTTTAAAATAATATCATATAAATATAATAATAATAATAATAATACAATATAAAATAAATAATAGTTATAAATAATATGATATATAACTGATTAACTCATTTCTTTTTTGTAAATTTTAACTTAGACAACTTTCATAAATATTTGCACATTTATTTTTATAATTATTTTTGAAATTAATTTTCCTTTTACTGAAATAACCACGGACTTTAAATTGACAAATTAGATACTATAAACTATGAATTATTAGATCGATTAAAATAGATCGATCGATTTAATTTAATAACGTGTGGTATTTACGCATTTCGACGTTTAGAAGATGAGATCTCACGGAAGAGTTGGGAGAGAGAGAGAGAGAGAGAGAGAGAGAATTATCGAAGCTGCGGTAGCATTGCGGTGTCGTGTCCATTAATTCGACCTTAGCCTAAGGGGGTTAAAATAATTAATCCTACTATCCAGAGCTGCCGCGATTAAACGCTACGATTAAACTGGACCGTGGGTTTACTTAACCGAAAATCCGCGTATTGGACTCTCGCGCACGTGCTAGTTTGCACATCTTGGTCTTACCTACTAAATACCAAACCTGCTACGATCGATTATATTACCTCCTTGAACCTTTTACCTATTGTATTGGCAATCTTATTCGAAGATGGATACGTTCGTGAGAGAAAACAAAATTCTTTGAAACGATCAGTTTATTAATTTTTCAAATTAATTGTATAATTTATAATAGATAAAATGTGGAACGTAAATATATACCACTTTACAACTAGATTTCCAATTTGTCAATGTATTAGATCTTCTATGAAATATCAATGAGACTTATGATATATAGATATATCTACCTATACTGTGTGTATACAAAGCATACACATATATAGTATATCTATCTATCTATCTATTCTCAAAAGCGATCAACCGAGCAAAACGAGGAGTTTTCTCGAATTCCCGTTCTTCCCACGGAAACTCGCAAGCGAAATTCAATACCACTCTGGTACAACCTACTGCGCTGCCTCGACGCGATACACGAACGGATATATTGAAATATTCAATGGAAATGGGACAGTCGTGAGAGGGATAGAGAAAGAGAACGAGAAAGAACGAGAGAGTGAGTGAGTGAGTGAGTGAAAGAGAGAAACGACTTTTACTTCTCTAAGCGGTATTTTCGATGGGTACATCGTTCCACCATCAAATACTCGGACTACTAGGACACGAATGCTTTCGATTTTTCAACGTTCGAAGTTTCAACATTCTATGGCGGAGAAATGGTTGAATTAAAATAGAGTATATGATGTTTGGTAAAAACAAAACCAAAGCTATTACATACACCCTAGTTGTTCTATCATCGGTGAGATGGATGAGTGCATGGATGAATGGATGGATGGATATATAGTCTTGATAGTGTTGGTGTCATGGGTGCATTTACTCGAGGGGAGTATCCCATTTGCGGACGGTCAAAGAGACAACCTGTTTATACGCACGTAGTATCGCTATTGTTGGCAAATTGGCGGTGGACGGATCTGTCGACAATGACCAAGGTTTGATGGAGTAATGGACGTTCACTGTCGACGTGTTGACCCGTACAGACGATATACGTTGTAATGATGCGTCCGTGCTTACCAACACACTTGCTACCGACACACATGTAAACACCAACGTTTGGATCTACATGCCTGGTAGACTGACTAATACAGACAACCTAGGACAGTCGATACTACCTAACCTACGCACACACGATTTCACTATATCATACATTCTAAAGTTTCTCTTTGTAAATCATTTGTTATCTACTCTCCAAAGATACTTCTAATTTTTCTTTTTTTTCCCCCCCATTAAATTTATCAACGACAGATTTGAATCCCTAAGCCTATCGTTACTTTTTTTTATTTATTTCTAAAAAGAATTATTTACAAAATTTCATTCAATCGAATTGTTAAACTAAAATGGAAAAAAAAGGAATTGAAAATATGTTTCAACGTGTGTGTTCTCTTTCGTTTATGTTATAAGCATAAAAATATGAAAGTTTTCGACGAATAGCAATGTGGCAGTCGTATGCTAATACAACTCACTCTCTCTCCCCCTCCCTTACTTTTCTTTGCGTTAATAAGTTAGCTTTCCCATCTTCCTTCTCATTTTTCTTTTTTTTTTTTTTTTTTTACTCTACTAGAGGCAGGATGATGCATAACCTGGTAACGGTATGCACTGTGAGATTCCACGTGCGACGTGGCGGACTATGTTGTACGTGCTACCGCAATGTAAAATTATGACGAAGCATACGTCCCACCCACCCCCTCCCTCCCCCCTCTACCCCCTCCTCTCTCTTCTATCTTTCTTCTCAATCCTCCCTTTTCCCCTTTTGCTACGGCTAGCAAGCAATGTTGCCTGCACCCTTCGCGCGTCATGCGATCCAAAAGGGAGGAAAAGATGCCACGAATGAAAAAGGTAAAGTCACAGGAGAAACGTGATATATTTTTCCTTCTATCTTTTCTCTCGAAGATATAGTTCTTGTCGTGTTCAACTGTAACCTATACTACTTTGCATTTAAAACAAAAATAAAAAATATCAAATATATATAATATATTATAATCGTAGAGAAATATAATACTTTTCTTCAACTTTCTTTCTTTTGTCAAAACTTTTGTGAATACAGAGAACGTATTTATGTATAAAATTAATAGACTGTCTCTTTATAATGTTTTTTTTCTTTTTTTAAATGAAACTTCTCTTTCATCTTATTCGTGATAAAAAAAAATAATGAAAAATATATTTCAACGTTTTAATAAGTTTTAACTTTATGAACTCTCTCTTTTCATTATTCCTGTCTATAACTAAAAATGAAATCTACGTTTATATTAGTTTCAGGTGGTTCATTTTGAGTATAAATTATATGCGACAGGTCACAAATTATCAAATAACATTTTTGATGAATGAAATTATATTCAACGTTTATATATAAATGGATATTTTAAAATGGAATACATTTAATAATTAATATTGATTTTGATCGACGCAACTACACGTGCTAACGTTAAAACAAAACAATAAATCTTTCTTTAATTTAATATCCATAAATCACAAATGTACAAATATCAAATAAAATAAAATAAAAATAGAAAAAAAGAACAATGTATCACATCGAGCAGCAAAAGTTGAAAAAAAAAATTTGAACGAAAAGAAAAAAAAAGTTAAGGGTAAAACGTAGAAGAAGGAGAAAAGAATAAATGTTAAGTGTAACGTAGGACGTAACCGGGTCGAACCTTTGGAGCAGAAAGCTCGTGATGTAGGTTCAACTAACGAACGCGAAAGAAGCATTGCTGTTGGGGGTGCGGGGTTTGGACGGGTAGGAGAAATTACGAGGAGAAAACGAAATAACGGGACCGGCCGCGAACGAATACACGTGCGTGCTTCGCGTGTACGATCTCTCGTCGTACCCTCTTTGGACTAGGGTCGGGAACATACTTCAACGTGTTCAACCCTTCACCCCCGACATTTTCAGCGCGTACGACTGGCGGACGCGTCCTTCTGATTTACCGCTCTTACGGAGAGCTATATGCTCCCGCACCGCGTCTAAAGTCTTGTATATACTCTTTCTCTCTCACTCACGCACACATACACATACACAAGAAAGTAGATACGAGTGTCTCGAGTACTGCCGCGATAACTCGTCTGAAACGTAAACTTTACTAAATTATCTTTCTCATCTAATAAACTTCTTGAAAAAGAAAATAAATCTAAATGAGATTTAAGTAGACTGTTCGTATATATTTCTTTTCTTTTAAGTATTATTATATAGAATTAAAGTAAGTAGTATTAATCAATATTTTCCTGAACATTAATATATGAAAATTGATTTTTCTACTTAATATCAAGCCACCAACGCGGGCTTTACTCATACTTTTTTTATGATACAATAGACAGTAATATAAATAAAAACTAAATATATAAGTAGTATAGGTCAATTATAAACTAAAGAGTAGTATAAATCAGTGATATAAAATATAAGAAGTATAAATTAATAATACAAATTAATATGCTTCTTTGTTACCGTAATTCAACGATTAAACGAACAAGTAGCAGGACTTTACGAAATGATAAGTTTATTCTTAGCTAAGTTAGTTGTAAGAAAGTAAGTTAGTAATATAAATTAACGTTTCCTAAACCTTCACTAACTCTCGGGAAACGTAAGAAAGACAACTCGCTTATGATATATTTTAAATCGGCAGCTGTAAGAAGAGAAGAGATCAAAATAAGTTCATGGTTCCAGTTCTAGCGACACTTTCCGCTTCACGGTTATAATACTGTTGAAGTTTCGTCTTCCGACTATTGCAAGGACTATTACAAGCAGTCTGACTCGTTCGCGAGTTTATCACTCAGCAGATACTTCGAACCGACTTCATTGAGTACAAAGAAGCAACTCCTCCCATTTACCATCCACATCGTTCCATTCTTAGTTATCTAACTCGTTCCACATTGAGTAAAACTGAAACCGTGCGTAAAGGCTTTTCAAAAGTCTTGTAATAACTGAGCGAAACGTTGACATTTCTCGTGACTTCCAAGGAAATTCTCATAGTCGTGAGATGAGTGGCTAAATGATAAATATGATTTACTTTTTATTTCATTTTTTGTTTCTAAAAGTAGTCAAAGTAAATGAAAATTTTACAATGTTCTTGAAAAAAGGAAAAAGAAAAACTTTAAAGATTAGCGTTCAATGGTAACGTTTTGGAATTAGGATTGAATGAAATATATAAAAAAAAGAAACGTGAATTCACAAAATACTTTGATCATTTTCCATTGGTTATTCTTTAGTTTCGACTAGCATTTAAATTCGTTATTTTAAAATCTCATAAAGAGCTTAGATGAAATGCTAAAATACGAATTAACGAGACTAATATTTGTCGTATTTTTTTATATCATTAAAATATTATTTATACGAGATTAAATTTTAAAAAAGAAGAAGAAGAAGCAAAAAATGCATATATATTTATCGTATAATATTATAACATAAAGTATCTATGAAAATGATCGACTTACCGTTACTAGGAAAAAACTGCGAATTTATGGGCTGCTGTTGCTGTATAATAGAAACAAAAAGAATAAGAAAAAAGACAAGGTAGAATGAAAAAATCATGGGAAGATTAAGTACTATGAATTTTATTGTATTCTCCTTTCCCGAATCTTACAAATAGTGAACAGCGAATATCGACATTAAATGGATTTTTTTTTCTTTTTATTTTCGTTTCCTTGAGCTTTCACGTTGTCATTCCATCGAACTTAGAACACTAGTTCTCACTTTCATATAATCATACACGCTTCTATTCAACAGACATACACGAAAAACACACATACACACACATACACTTGTTCTCTTCATCTTTCTATCTTTGTTTATTTCATTCATTCATTATTTTTTACGCACAATCTCGTTCGCCCAGCTTAACTGATTAATGATCGTTTATTAGTGCCAGTAAATTACAATGATTTATTAGAAGACCTCGACTCGTTCGTTTTTTTTTTTCTTTATCGTTTATCTTACGGATAAATTGCTATGGGCATGACGGGAAGTGTGATTATCGATCGACGACTTTAATATTGCCAACAAAAAGAAAAAAAAAACAACTGTCAACACCTTATTCGTCAAAGGATCACTGTAGTATCTTTTTTCGTTTGGTTTCGTGTATTTTTTTTCTTCTTCTTCTTCTTGTTTTTTTTTTTTTTTTTTTTTTTTTAACATTTTTCTTAATTTTTATATTTTTTTTTCTTCTTTTTTTCATTCGATTTTTTTTTTATTTCTTTATATCAAACGCACGGACGCAACGACGCATTTTTAATTCGAATTGAAAGTTATTCTAGTAATCTCATTGTATTTGTTACATTTATTGTATTATTTTTTATATACGTGTGTAAATATATTCGTTGAAGAAAAAAATACAAGTTGAGAATATTGAGAGCAACATCACGAAAATTGATATTTATTTATTTATTTGAGATAAAAAAGAAATAATCTTATATCGAGCTTATCTATGAATTTAATATCGAAAATATCGTCATTTAATTTAAATCTTTTATCAATATTGCTTCTACAATTTTAATAATGACGTGTATTTCGATCTTTTCATCTAAGATAAACATAAACTGGAACAAAATTTTAAAATCTTAGCATTGATATCTACTACTATTTGCACTTTGTAACATTTTACGAAAGGGAAATAACTGAACAAGATAAACGAAACTACGAATAAACAAAGATTATTACACTAGGTAGAATACAAAGAACACGATCGAAAACAAAATCATTCTATAACAATCTGTTTATCTATCTATAGTTATATTTTATGAATCTTCTAGATAGTTAAAGAGAAATATACAAACAAAAATACTGAGAAGAAGTAAAAAGTGAAACAATGAGAGAATACACTCGAACGGGATTTTAACTCACTAAAACTATTTATAGTATATAGTATACTATAGTATCATCTATAGAAAACCCCCATAAAGTCGTTATAAACGTCGTTATCAATGTATCGTGCCATAACTTATCTTAGTTTTTAAATTTTCACCAATACTATCGATCCCATCAATGCCAGAGATATCTTCGATTCTACTACTTTTTTTCGCGATAAAATCTCATCGATCTGTTTCGATTAATAACATCGAGTACGAATTGAAAATTTCAATGATCGTCTTTCGTTTTTTTTTATCCTCAACCCCCTCACCTTCCCCATTGACCGCCTCTCTCAGTCTTTTCACTTCTCACAGTCAAGGAGATAAAAAGAAAAACAATTTTGCTTGTATTTCCGATAGTCTGACTTGAACGTTTAATATCCTATATCTTTTTATAAGTGGATATTATTATATTTAATATCTTCTCAAGTGGATTGTTGGTTTACGTTCGGTTATTCCGTTTTAATCGATAGTAAAACGCTATATATAGGAATTCAGTGGTATATCCTTCACCACTTTTTCTTCTTTTTAACGAATTTTTGTGAAAAAAAAAGAACAAATAGAAATACTTTTTTATCCATTACTATCGTATTTACTTTGTTCAACTATTTTACGAGAGAGAATTTCTTTATAAAATGTTATTTCTATTTTATCTCAGACACAAGATAGTAATAAGTGAAGTATTAATTTAAGTCTATATTCAATCAATCAATTTTTGTTTTCTATTTAAAAAATAAAAGTACGTTTAATTCGTCGAATAGAAAAAGAAAATGAAGAAGATCTTAGAGCTTGAAATTTTTTCTGTCGGATTATCGAACTAAGATTGCAAAATTAATATTCTTCAAACGTTAACTCAATCAACGATGTTTTTCTTCCAGATACCAAAACAAAAACATGAGAGAGAGAGAGAGAGAGAGAGAGAGAGAAAGAGAGGAAGGTAGAGAACAAGTAGTACGATTTTTCGTTATTCGACCATGGTGGATAACCGTGGTGCGGCGTAATAATTAAATTTATCACGAACAGTGCCAGTGGTGCAGGCGGATGTGGTTGTTGCGCGACGGCTTTCCCTAGCCCCCAGTTTGAAATATTTTCCAGCTGCAACGTTCAATAATGCCTCCCGTTAAATTATCGTATTATATGGGCTTGAGGTGGGTGAGAAATGGAACAGCAGTAGGGTGGGGTGAGAGGAGTGGGAGGGAAAGAGAAAGGGAAATGGGAAAAGGAAGGAGAGAGGGAGGGTGCAGCAGCTTTGGTGGTACCGGAATACAGAAAAGGGATGAAAAAGAGAAAACACAGGACATCCCCACAAACGATTTAACAGTCCGTGTGCGCATCATTGTCCTGTAGTTCTACTTAACGATTTATAGTCATCGATACCATTTCCAATCGAACAATTTACTTTTCTTTCTAAACAATAATAAAATTATTATATTATATAGCCAGTAACATAAAAATTTTTTTTCGTTCGTTCGATCAACACTACAATTTTTTTTATCATTTTGTGATTAAATACGAATAGGAAAATTTGGTTTTTATTTCGAAATAAATAAATGTTTTTGTATTAAATACAAAGTACCTATAACAAAACTATGTGTAATTACAATTTATCTTATATTTTCTTTCTTTTTCTGCTTCCTTTGATCAACACGAACAATTCTGGTGTATTTTGTATCCTGATATGTACCAACCTACCAAACAAACTTGTCTCGATTCGATAGCAGGGAAAATCTAAAAAGTGTAAACCGAATTTACATTTAATTTCTTTTTCTTTCCAAATCTCTGACCAATAAGTGATTTTTTGAATGCTCAAATTGTCTGACGTATATCGTTAAGTTCTCGTATACGCACATAAAATGCATTCACGCATACATATACACATACATACATACATACGTATATATATATATATATATATATGCATTCATAGATGCAATCATTTGTCATGTTAATCAAAGTTCGGATCGATGACCTCTCGTTTTCCGTTAAATAGTTCGTATTTGGCACGAACGAGAAACGACATTCGATGACAGGCCCGTAGATTAATTTACAAGCCTTTCAACGTACTCACCTATAAATCCTGTAACTAACTACGGCTAATTCATATGCAATGACGTTGACGAGTGTCAATCAGCCAACCCCGTTCGACAGATTATTAACGAATTATTTTAACTTTTGAAAATAATTTGCTTCTAGTCCTCTCTCTAAATTTTTTTTTTTTTGGGAATATGGCAGGTGATGACCTATTTTTTTATATTTTGTTTAAAAAAAAAGAATTTAATTAATTGATAAAGCGAAATAAACGTGATTAGGGATAAAATAGATCGAACTTTACGAATTTAACTTTATTTATCGATCTACGATACATTTGCAAAAATGATGATTATCCTTCGTGAGCGGGTCGATAATCAAAGTGCTAAATTTACTATATCCAACTAGCCCGTACGTGGAAAGCATATTTGCATAGTTCACAGGTTAGTAAACGCTTCGGGGGTTACTCACATAAGGGATTTGACATATTTTATTAACGATTCTACGTTGAAATCTCCTATGTATGTTCCAAAAAGAATTATTATTATTTTCATTGATAAGCTCGATCATTTTATTCGACTTCTATTTTTTATCGGAAAATGGTAAAAAATTTTTTCTCATTAAGTATTATCGAATTACGATTTCATTTGAAAATGTCACTAAATTAATTCTCGAACTGTCTTCGTTTAAAGCTCTCGTTTACATTTTCATCTGAATGTTGAAAAAAAAAATTTGACCTACCATCTTTTCATTTCTTCCTTTTTTTATTCGATATACGTATCTATACAGTACGTTGAAAATTGAGTTGATATGTTGAATAGCAAATGTCAATCGTAAGTTTGATTAGGATCGACATTATTATTTTATTTTTTCATTGTTTCATTACGTACGATATCGTAGATACTTAAACTCGCATTTAAAAACTCAAGAAACAAAAATTGATATATTTTCTTATTTAACAAAAATGAATAAAAAATGATGTCGTCGTCATTGATCCATTCGTTCGCATTTGAATTATGATTCTCATCGTTCATACTCATCACCGAATCACGAATTGTTTTTCGTGATACTAACGAATACGTATACATATAAAATGCGATGTATGTTTGTAGGATTGTGTTTGTTTGTGTGTGTATGCGTACGTGCGTGTGCGCGTGTTTGCTTATATATATATAATATGTGTATATATATATATATAATATAACAGTATCGGATGTCCAGTCACTCGACGTCCATGATTTTTTTTCTTTTTTTATTTTTATTCCCTTCATTTTTATTATTATTATTATTAGTAGTATTATAATTAGTATTATTATTTAATAATTATTAGTATTATTATTTTTATCCCTTCGTATCGGGCAAAGATAAAGTATGCTCGCAACGATTTTGGAACGTGCCATTTTTTGTTGTTGTTATTCGTACGAGTTTCCACACGCGTAATATAACATTTTATAAGATCGTGATCGATATAAACGTTCGTGCGACGAATTTGAAACTATTGAACACCGGAAATGAAATTTCGTTGCTTTGAGCTCGTGTAAAATGTTGTTTTGGTCTCGAGTTTATCTCAGAATTGTTATTATATATATGTATATGTATAAGAGATTTTTTGATTTGACACGAGACCAATTTAAAACAGAGTTTATTTAAACTTAATAATTACTCCTTCGAACGTATTTCTTTTTAAATCGTGAAATTATTCAAAGGAACACGGTGGACACTCGGCTAACAGGATGAGATCTTTTCGATTCTTTCAATTTTTTTTATACCATTTTCTTCCTTCATCATTCTTCATAACTTTTTCTTCATTTCTATTTTCCATATTCTTTTTCTTTTCTTCTTCTTTATCTTCTTCTTCGTCTTCTTCTTCATCTTTTTCTTTTCGATTCAGCCGATTCCTATGTCCTCGCTCGTGATAAAAAATTAATTAGCACCATTCGTATCGCGGAGCTACTTAGCAGCACCTCATCAGGTATCACGGTCACCTCAAAAGTGATGACAATGTCGCAAGGATGATTAAAATCAATGGTGCCCTTGAACAACCATTTCCACCATGCTGCATCGCTGCTGGATTCTCTCCTGAAATCATTTCATTAATAATATTTATTAGATAAATTTCTAAATAATTATTTAAACATTTATCAAGTTTACTATTGGATTTTCCAATACGTTTTAATGTAAAACATGTAAGGTTCAAACAGAGAGAAATATAATAAACTGATGATGAATGATATGTGTGATAGTTTATTTAATTAATTATGTGATGTTAAGCGGTATTTATGAAAAGTTTACAAAAAGTCGTGGGGTTACAAAAATACAGAATACAAACAAAAATTTATGAATATAAGACCAACTGACTGACTGATAAACTGATAAACTAACTGATAATATATACGCAGACAAATATAACAGACTGAAAGTATAATTATTGAACTGAGAAGTAAGGACTAATACAGACGGATAAACAGATATGCAGACTGATACAGACTAAAGAACTGATAGACTAAGACTAATACAGACGGATATACAGAAAAACAGATATGCAGACTGAAACAGATTAAGAACTGATAGACTAAGACTTGATTGACTGCAGACTATCACATATTTATATCATAAATAAGTAACACCCCTTTGGAGAGGGAAGGAGATTATGAATAATATCGACCAATAGCAGAAGGATCCTCCCCCCCCCCCCATAGTCAACCGATGGGTACAGCTTTTGTTTTTGGTAAAGATCGTAGTGGAAATCATACATAAAAGAACTTTGTTTTTTTAAACAACAGAATATCGTTCTCTCCCAATCTCCAAGTGGAGTTTCCTTTCACTAAGGATCGATAGCGTATTCAAACAGGAAATAGAATAAATGAAGAATTAAATATGAATTTTATCGTCTACGATAGCGTATTTGAACAGAAAATAAAATGCAGGAAGGACTAAATATTAATTTGATCGTCTACAAACATTTATTTTATTTTTTTATTCGTAGATGAATTTAAAATTTAATATTGTTAATTCGAACGTCAAATTCATTCATTACTAGCCAATGGCCTTTTTTTAAGTTTGCATTTTTAAATGTTTTTTTTTTTTTTTATAATTGTAACTTTACAATGAAATATATATTAGTTAAAATTATTAGATTGTACCTCGGTGATTTATAAAAATATTAAAAATTCTCTACTATTTTATTTTAAATCAATGATTAATGATATAAAATAATTTTTATATTAAAAAAAAAATAATAATGTTTGCAAAAATAGTTCTATTTAATTAATATGAATATCATTGTATAGTTAATTTAATTTCTTTTTTTTTTTTTACATTTTCGTGTTGTGGTGTATAATGGGTTAATATTGGGTTACCTTTTTAGTTTATAAGAAATAATTAATGATATGTTAGTAATATATTAGCGTTATAATAAATTTATAAATCATTAGGGTAAATGTATTGTATAATATTCTCTTCTTTATTTTTCTCTTTTTTTTTTTTCTTTAATGGAATAATCGAAAAAGTATTAAGTATATCGAAAAAGAGAAGAAGAAGAAGAAGAAGAAGAAGAAAAAGAAGAAGAAGAAACTTTTTCCTCGAGTAAGTTTAATAGCCGTTAAAAGATTTCACGCATAGAATGAGAGAACAGAGAGAGAGAGAGAGAGAGAGAAAGAAAAAAAGAGAGACAGAAAAGAGTTCGATACGAAAAAACTTTTTCCTTTACCATCATCTCTCTCTCTCTCTCTCTCTCTCTCTCTCTCTCTCTCTCTCTCTATCTCTCTATCTCTCTCTTTTTTACGGAGGGATAAGTTCCCTTCTATTTTTCTCCGAACATTTCGTTTCCGAACGAGTTAGAAAGTATTACTATTACTCTCCATTGTGAGAAATGTATACATATATATATACGTGCGTAAGATACATAGAAAGGTTGTACTTGGGTACAACCTTACGTACAAAAGGGCCACATACGCTAGGCTATTCTTTGAAAATGGTCTAAAAAACAATATTTCTGAAGAAAAAGTTCAAGCTTAAAGTTTGAAAGTGCTAAAAGAAAGAGAGGAAAAAAAGAGAGAGAGAGAGAGAGAGGTGTCTACGATTATCCGAAAACTACATACGATTTGGTCCCGTTTTGTCACGTTGGTTGGCAACTTTTCAAATTGATTTATGGATTCGAAGATTCATATAGAATAATATCTGCTTACTTTTACTTTTGGTTTCCTTCCTTTATTGGTCAACTCGCACACAATTTTTATTATATTTTTTTTTTTTTTTTTTACTTTTTTTCTCTCATTTCTTTGGATTCTTTCTCGTACTAGACGAGAAAATATTTTCTTACTGGAACGGAGATATATTTTAATGAGAAGTTAGTCAAATAATTTCTTCGAAGGGCCATTTTTTCTTACGATCAAAATTCTCATACGAAAAAAAAAAAAAGCATAAAGATACTATAAAGGTGATAGCTTTGATGAAAATGTTGAAAAAAGATAATAATAAGAATCATAAGTGTTGATTCGATCAAAAATGATTGTAATAAAAGTAAAGATGATTTAACGTTGAGCTTTCAATTGTCAAAAATGAACGAAGAGATTAGTCGTGTGAGATAAATGAAGTTGAGGATAAAAGGGAAAGAATATATTGTATATATATATATATATTATATAAGAATTAGGTCATAGGATTAATATAAAGCTTATGATACTTTTTGTTAATCCTTGATCCTTCTTCTCTTCTGTCTTTACCTCTGCCTGAAGTACTTTTAATTCGATTAGGCCCACCTAATTGCGCCTAAGACGATGAAATTGAATTTTACATCGAATCACCCTAGAAATGAGATCTTCGAATACTTTATTAGAGATCTGCGATTACTCGGGGAAAAAAGGTAGAACACGATTTATTAAATTTGAGAACTAACTTTTCTAGAAGAGAAAAGAGAGAGAATAATTAAAATCTACATTGAAGAAATGTCTATTATCTACGATTCTACATAAATTTAATAATAAATGATCATTTTTATCTTATACGTGGTGACTGAAGTCTTTTCGATCAAACGGTGTCGATGAAAATATGAAAAAAAAAAATGTTTTATCAACCTAGGTCATTTAAAACCTTATTATAAAATAATACAAAAAACTCTATATATATGTATAGTATAATTATAAATTAAATATTAAATTATTATTATTAAATATTAAATTATATATATATCTAAAGATTATCTAATTTTATATAGAAATAAATTATCTTCACGCAATATATTAACTATAATTTATAAACAACAGAGAAACCAAAAACCTTTTCTATCTTTTATATTATATATTTCCTTTAATTTATTTATTTAATGATAATAACGATAATTAAAAAGTTGTCACGAAAATAAATTGACTTGGATTTTGGTTACAATTAAATTGATAAAAGACAAAATATCGTAGGAAGAAAATAATGCCGTCAACATCCAACGTATATACATATATATATATATATAAGAAAGGGTTGATGGGAATAAAGGGAAAGGGATAGGTATAACCATAGTAGGCACCAGTGGTGAGCAACAGCAAGCGGTTTAATGGGCCGCAAAACGATTATTGGCTAGAATTAATCTCGACAAGCCAAGATGTGTCCGCTCTCTTAGGTTGGATGGAAATTTTATCTGATTTCTTCGACTAAGAAAAAGAAAAAGAAAAAGAAAAAGAGAGAGAGAGAAAGAGAAATAGGAAGTGAAAAAGATAAAGATAATTTCAAACCCGATGAAAATATAACTCTTAATATCTGAAAGTAACGTCGATCGTACTCGTTAAGACTTTTCTCATTTCGTTCGGGGAAAGATTTTAACTTTGCGAGAAAGACAAGTACAGCGCAATTTCGATTCAATTAAAAATACCGAGAAAGAGAGTGAGAAAGAGAAAGTAAAAGCATCGAGGAAAAATTTACAGCTTTGTTTACGCGACTCTTTCGTCACTTGGAAAACTCGTTCCTTTATACGTGAATCGTCGCTTCCTTAATTGAATAAACCAACCTCTTTTTCTTATATAACTACTCTCTCTCTCTCTCTCTCTCTCTCTCTCTCTCTCTCCCTCTCTCTATCTGTTTCTTACTCACTCTTTATCTATTGCTTCGTCTCATTGAAAATACTTTTGTTAATTGGACGGAGAAATGAATTTATATTCTTAGAAAGGTATGAAACGATTTCTCTCTCTCTCTCTCTCTCTCTCTCTCTCTCTCTCTCTCTCTCTCTCGTACACTCTTCTATCAGAAACGGTTCTTCCTTTTACCTTTGTAATAAAAGGATGAATGGAAAATCATTTTCGATAGTAATTCCCTTCTCTAAGGTTGCCTTTACTCCTATCTAGGAAAGAGAGTTTACGTTCTATATCTCACTCTCAACAAACTAATTAAATAATAATCCTCTCGAAATGTCCTTGTAGGTGTTGAAGATATACTATATATATGTATATGTGTCTCTTACGACCAAACACATTTTTCTAAAAACCCTTTACTCCCCTTTTTTACCCCCTCAATCTCTTCCTGCTAACTTCTTCTCTTCTCTTCCCTTTCTCCAAATGATTTTAATGTATTCCGTTCTTCTATGGTGCGAACTTCTCGAGAGAAAATTTAACGAGCAATAAAAAGAATCGTTCTAGGGGATTACAAAGCAAGAAATTGCATCTACCTTATACGGTACAATGCTCGTGAACGTGGCATAGAAAATGAGATAGATTTTTGTTAAACAAAATACTAAGATGTTAGAGAAAAAGAAAGAGAGTGAGAAAGAGGGTTCTTTTGAAACGTGGAAAATAGCCAATTTTCTATGCAAGATATTATAATTTGGCAAGAACTTTCTCGTTTCTTTTACTTTACTAAGAAAACTTTCATTAACGATATAAGAAAGTGAGAGAAAAAAATTCTCCCCCCCCAAAAAAAAAAATAAAATAAATCCACGTAAGTTCAAACGCACGCGCACATGTACACACACAATACAAGAAAAGAGATAACATTTTGGATGTTTTTTTTTGGTCATTCGTTTTTTTCTTTTTTCTTTTTTTTTTTTTTCTTTCATTGTTTCAATCAAATAGAACTCGCGAAAGTAACTCGAGAAGCTGTCGTTGTTACGAAGCTAAACAGTTTCATTCGCGTTGATAACTAGAAACGCTTCGGGCGGTTGGAGTCATTAGAAACTCAAGTAGGTACTACCCTTTCCCTTTTCGTTCACAACCTCGTCCTTCTCTTCCTCCACTTCATCGTTCTTCTATTTTACACGTTTCATCGTCAACGAGTTCACGCTCAACAATATTGTAGCAGCATGTCGTAAACGAGATTGACAGTACTCTCCTGACGAGAGAAGAGATTATTAAAAGTTTCATGTTGGTACCTCTATGTGCCTTTATACGGTACGTTACAATTATTACAATACGATTTATAATTACATAAACTATCACATATGTCGTTTACTGCAATAATAATACTTACATTATATTTCTATCAAAGTTTAACTCATTTTCTCAATATTTATTTTTAACAAATTATTAACTGGTACAATTTGAATAATAAATAGAACAATTATTTATTTTTTGTTACATGATATTCTTATTTTTATTTTAAAATAATTTAAAAATCGTAAACCTTTACAAATGATTATAAAAAAATTATTTCTTTTAAAATGAAACTATATATATTTTTTTTTCCATTTAATTTTACGTTGAATATATTTTTATTCGATTTATTTTCGTAAACGTTTACAAATGATTATAAAAAACAATGTAATTTCTTTTAAAATGAAATTACACTTTTTTTTTCCATTTAATTTTACGTTGAACATTTTTGCATTCGATTTATTTTTTTTTTTTTTTTTTTACGATAGAAAATGCATTAACTACGAATATTTGGGAAAGAAGTACCAACTACTAGGTTTTATGCGAATGTTTCTGGCAAAGAGAATGTCAGGAAAGGAGCCACGAAATTTCTATCTTCTGACCAGAAAGGTCGTAGGAATCTAGCGTTAACTTTATCCAACGTTCTTTTGGGCTTTTACTACTACGACTAAAGACGAAAACTGGCATACGGCCAATACGAGCACGCCGCAATTGCGATTGTTTATTACCGACTATATTGTATAACTCTCTCTCTCTCTCTCTCTCTCTCTCTCTTTCTCTCTCTCTCTTTCCGTCCCAGAACACGCTAAATTTTCTCCTCACAATCGTTCTATAAACCCTTGGAAACGTCTAAAAGAATCACCGAGTGATCTAAACGTGTAAATGACTCGGAAAGAGTGCATCGTTTTGTAAAACTCATTGATAATATATACGATAACGTTTTATTATTATTATTATTATTATTATTTTCCTTTATTCTTTTTTATCGGTTAGATTGTATTCTACCAAAGTAAATGCAAAGAGAGAGAGAGAGAGAGAGAGAGAGAGAGAAAAATAGATAAACTCAAGTAGATATTTTTCCCCTCAGACCTCTTGTACTCTCTAAAAAAAACCTTTATCGTAGTTTCTTATCAATTTATTATTTACAAGCGATAAGAAAGAAAGTTGAGAGAAACCAAGAAATGGAGCCTTTAAGCACAAAGATCATAGCTCGATAATAAAAGTTCCTTTTGGTGTAACGAATCGGTAAACCAGGAATACTCTCAAGCGAGATAAAGGATAAAGGATAAAGGAAAACGCGAATGAAACGTATAAAAGGTACATTTGAAATAGGCAGGATCAAAGAAAACTGTAACTCGATTAAAGCACACCATACCATCCTCCCTCTCCCTCTCTCTCTCTCTCTCTCTCTCTCTCTTTCTATCTCTTTCTATCTTGTAATGAATTAATAATCTCGAAACGGACGGTGATTCGTTAATCTATATTCTCCAGAGATTTAACTGTATTTCTCAAAATATCCTACTAATTATACCGATAACATGATCTCACAAACAGCATTAGTAAGTGAGCGTATACATATGTGTGAAACATTTCTTATACATACGTGAAATATTCTATAGTTAACCCCTTTCGTAACGTAACTACTACGAACATTTCTCATGGGTCATGGAAAGAGAAAAGAAAAGAAACATTGAATCAAACTGATAGAAAAAGAGAAAGATATGAAAGAAAAAAAAAAAACATTGTCTGTCTCGAAGAGAAAAAGGATAGGGGGAATGCAAAATGAGCCGTCTAGTAGATATCCTCATGAGATTTCTTCTTTCTTTCTTCCTTGTATAATATGATTCCAAGTTAAGCATGATTCGCGTGAAGAGAAGAGAGCTTTAGCAAACTCCTCACGCCCGTTGTCATCGTCGATACTAAAGCACCAATGGTTGGCCAAGAGAATCGGATATGGTGATAGTAGTAGTAGTAGTAATAGCAGTAGTAATAGTAATAGTAGTAGTGTTGACGATGGTAGTCTTGGTGCTGGTGATTACGAAAGGGTGAGGATTTCACCGATAGGATTAAACTGCATGCGATTTTGTTAGAGTGAGAGGGACAAATAGATAAAGAAAGAGAGAGATAGAGAGAAAGGAATAGGTAGAAAGCAAACGTGTCGTAGTCGTCCGGAGCTTGTGGCCACGGATATTAATAGCTCGGGCGTGACACCCCCTACGAAATAACCTCCCTTCCATGCCAGAACCAAACCGCCCATACTCCATAACCTCACTCGCTTGTCTCTTAGTAGGCGGGTTAACTGGGCCAAGAATTGCTCATTTTCGAGAATGAAAACTTCTTCTTCTTCTTCTTCTCATCCTTGAATTATTTTATTTGTATATGTGTGATGATTTTTTGTTTTATTTTTCATTTTGATTTTTCACTGAAAACCACTCTTTTTTAAATATACATTCTTTGGTATTTCTATATATTTTTCTTTTCATTTTTCACTGACACTTTTACACATTTATTTAACAACCTTTTTTTCTCTTCTCTTTAGTCTACTTCTTAGTTTTAGTTTAACATTTTTTTCTTTTTCTAGTTATATAAATATTATCGTATATTTTAAAAATTCTTTTTCCCTAGACTACCATCAATGTGGAGGGAGGTCCCTTTCTTTTTCTATTTCTTTTTAGAAAAGTTTGCTTTCAAAAGTTCTCTCTCTCTCTCTCTCTCTCTCTCTCTCTCTCTCTCTCTCTCTCTCTCATCACGATTAAAGTTTAGATCAAACGAGACGAAATTTTACTGGAAATAATGAGAGTGATATTATAAAGAGAAACTTGAAAATTTACGTAAATTTGTCAAACAAATATATTAAACTTAACATTTTTTTCTTTTGAAAAACCACGAACTCTATTCGTAATCAAACATTTACAGTATCAAACGAATATTTTATGTAAAAACGTATTAATTAAAAAAAACAAAAAACAAATATGTTTTTAATTAACTATTATTTAAATGGAACAGAAAAAATTATATTCAATTTTAAAACATTTTATATTACAAAATCTCAGAT
The DNA here is from genome assembly GCF_049000335.1 of Polistes dominula. NCBI lineage: Eukaryota > Metazoa > Arthropoda > Insecta > Hymenoptera > Vespidae > Polistes > Polistes dominula. Next base: position 2,644,121 of record NW_028301147.1, read on the forward strand.
GCAGTGAAACGAAATAGATTAAAATAAAAACATTTCTTATAAAAATTTTAAAAAGACAACAAAAACTATCTCCGACAAAAATTATTATTCTTAATACTAAAAAATAATAAAAATAATAAAATTCATGATTCAAAGAGAAATGATCCAGCTACGTTGATATAAAACAAGTAGAAATTAATAGTAGTAGTAGTATCAGCCTTTTCTTCTCGTGAAAATCCATGACTCGTTAAAAGTCCTTGAAGCTACATCGACGATAATTTTTCACCGACTTTGTGGGGAAGAGTAGTAGTAGAAGAAGAAGAAGAAGAAGTTAAGGAAAAGAGAAGACGACCGTACCGTTTAGAAAAAAAAAAAAAAAAAAATACAAAAAAAGCAAAACGCAAGAAGAAAATGAAAAGAAGGTGGAGAAGAACGACAGAGGGTGGTGGTAGTGGTGGTAGAAAAGAGTGGAAAAATGGGAAAAGTGGGGAAAGTGGGGGTGGGTGAAGGGGGGGAGGGGAAGGAGGAATGAAAGAAAGGAAGAGACATCGTTGGAGAGTAGACCGCGTGGAAGTAGAAGACGTAGTAGACTCGAGTAGTTTCCCAGAGGAGGAAAAGCCGACGAACGAGATAGTACCCCGAGTAATGTGCTCCATCTCCACCCCGGGTCACATTTAATTAATAACCGCGGCATATCTCGAGAGTAATGTATATTAATTGTGAAAAAGGAACAAGTAAGAGGCATACGGACCGAGCACGGTGCGCACGTTCTCGTTGAACAAAATTAAAGCCTGCCGTTGCCGTTGCCGTTGCCATTGCCGTCACCTTCCACTCCCACCCCCTCCCTCTTCTTTCAACATTTTCACCTTCTTTTTTTCTTTTTTTTGTTCGCTTCCTCTTCTCCATCCTCCCCTCTATTCTCCCCTTTTGCTTTTTTTCTTTGACTTTTCTTGTTCTTTTCTTTTTGATTCTTTCCATTCGACCCTAGAATATATTTCACGTTCAGGATCGTCAACGTTTTTCCTATCTTTACTATGGATTAAAAATGGATAACTTTTTTCAATTACTTTTACGTTTTTATAATTTGTGTTTTTACAAGGTCTTTAAAAAATACAATACTTTTGAGTATCTCATAAACGTGCGGAAAAGAAAAACAGTAGGTTATATCAACGTTGATTTTGAAAATGTTTCTATTCTTTAGTTATGAGAGTTGAATATTGTTTTACATATCCTATGTATAGGTGTGTGATTAGAAATAATATAAAAAATGTATGAAGAATAAAATATATATATATATATATATTGTTGGAATATTCTTCCTTGTATTTATATTAGTAATCCATTTGAAAAAGTTAAAAGTTTCTTTAAGTAGATAATCCCGAATATGGTCAGACTGTTCAGTAGTAACATCTGTTATATAGTCATACAAATTTTAAACGTTGAATATTCTAGAAATATTTTGAAAAAACTAAAATATTCTATCGCGAGTTATTAAAATACCATTGTAAATTTCTGTCAAACTCGTTTCCATTGTAAAAATATGTGTGAACAATCTTTGGATAAAAATTAAATTTCTCGTAACTTTAAACACGACGAGAAAAGGTTCGAAATTATAAATTCTAAAAAGCAAACAATTGGATGGGGGACCGATTGGATAATCATTTAACTAAAAATACGATCGGTTTTACGTATTTTATCCGAGGACGGATAATCCATACAATAATCGTGGGCTATTAAATGGTTCACATCGTTCATTTTGTACACCCTTCTCCCCCCTCCTCCTCCCTCCCCTTCTCCTCTTTCTCCTACTCGTTTTTCCTATACGTTTTCTCTCTCTTGCGATAAATGAAAAATTCAACGATAATGAAAGAGCTATGTCGTCGCGCTTCTGACACGATAATGATCGAGTACTCGGGTAATGAAATATTTTATTAAACGATTGTACCAGCTCTCTCTCTCTCTCTCTCTCTCTCTCTCTCTTTCTCTCTTTATACTAGTCTCTTTCATTAATAAACGAAATCGAAAATTACCTGGATATTGACGATAATGATGATGATGATGATGATGCCGATATCTTTCATTATGATCATCATATTATAGTTTTCAATTCTCATATTAACGATCCAACGAGAAATACCATTAATTGTATTACCTGACTTCAACGTGGTTGTTGTCTTAATAATTTTAATAATACAATTGTGACTTTTAATATAATTTCAAAGAAAAAATATTGATGTAACAAAACAACAGAAAATTGAAATAACATTCGGAAATTTTCTTTTTTTTTTTTTTTTGATTAAAATTATTTGTTTTGTTTATCGTAATAGAACGTTGTACGTATCAGCGTGAAACGGTCAAAGCTTTGAAATTACAGAGACATTGTGAAAGCACGTATCTCAGGAGAAGGATCAAGAGCAATAATAACACGAATCCCTTTAAACAGAAGTCAAGTGCAAAGCGTATAACAGATCGTGTTTCTGTTTCTCTGTTCTCTCTCTCTCTCTCTCTCTCTCTGTGTCAGTCTGTCTGTCTTTCTGTCTGTCTGTCTGTCTGTCTATCTGCTTATCTATTTCTATCTTCCTTTATCCTATATTCCTTTCCCTTTTGTTTCCAAGTCAAACGATCTCGGCTTTCTAGTACCGTCAGCCATTGCAAGGTTTAACCTTTTGAACGAATCAAAGTTTCCTAGCTCAGGATATCGAGCCACCTCGAGGGTAATCCAGCGTAAATAATGCAGGTCGCTCACGTGACGTGACTTTCGGACGTGTCGAACGTTCAACGCGAGAAAACTACTTGCTAGAAGAAGTAGTAGTTGAGCCCTTGGCTAAAAGTTTTCGACAAAAGCCAGCCAACCACCACCACCACCACTACTACCATCAATAAACTTACTGTTACCAACCAGTTTTTGGACTGTTCACCTATCGTCACCTATTCTTATTCTTACGTATATATACACGTATCTGTGTGTCTATATAAATGCACACATATATAGAAAAAGAAAAATAGAAATAGAAATATAAAGAAAAATCTTCCTTGAAATTCAACAGTTACGAACATTCAAAGAGAAAGAACAAAGAAACGTCTCTATTCTCGTCATCTACGTCGACTTATCTACGATTTCGTTCCGGATACGAAAGTTTTATGGCTTCGTGCCGACCACCGAAGACTAAAAGCAACCGAGGAGGGTGGAATAAAAGGGGGGTAAGCAAGAGGGAGGGAGAAGGTGGATGGATACTCGAGAAAACGATAGTTGCACAAGTAAGAAAAATAAAGGAACGAAAGCAGAAGACAAAAATGGGCTGAGGCGGAAGGAGGAAATGATAGGGATGGGGGGAGGGTTGGTAAGGGTTGGTAAGGGTTTAAGGTTGAAGGTAGAAGAGAACTCTTGCGTGGTAAGGGAATGACTCGACCTGAATATTTTCACAACGAAGTTTTCTTTGAATACGCCATGCAACAACGGTGGCACGACGACACGAGGCCCCCTTCGGCATACGAAACACCGTGGGATTATACCGGTGAATCGGAAAGACACCGAGAAAGAAAAGGAAAAAGGAGGTCACGTGCCGACGTTTGACGGCAACCTGGTAGAATAAATTCCAAAGTTTTTTAAACCTTTTTCGAAAAGAAACATTTGGAGAATACACGCTCATCAACTAAACGTTGCATATCTTTCGCTTTATTATGTTTTTCTTTTTATATTTTTTTTTTTTAAATAATCGTTTAAGAATTGATATCTCGCGTTTTATTAAAAAATCATATTGATATAATAAAACGAGTTTTTATATTTCTTGTAATTACTTTTATAGTCGTGAAAGAAAAAAAAACTTATAATTCAATTTGGTTTGCAACAATTTCAATGTAAAAATTGAAAATCGTTTAATCGATTTTAGTCGTGATATGCTTAACCTTTTTAAAAATAGTTACGCGTATAGGAGGTAAAAAAATAAAAAGTTAAAAACAACCTTGAGGAGAGTGGGGAGAAAAAATGATACTTCAAGTTAAAAATGTAATCGTAACTTCTGTTACGTTTTTGTATCGCATTGAAAACGCAAGGAGAACGAAAGAAAAGTTTTGCGATCACCGATCCTGAGAAAATCTCTCGTCGTCTTTTTTATTACCTGCTCGGTAAGGATCTCGTTAGAAGCAGTTAAGTATTCTCAAGGGAGAGAAAGAAAGAAAATACTTCGCTTTTTATTACGAACTTTTCAACGAACGTATGATCGAGGTTGACTATGAGCACGAATTTGAACTTTTAATAATAATTTGAAAACTAACAAAATTATAATAGAGAGAATGTGGGTAAAGAAAAATGTACAATTTCGTTACGTGACCACCACGAATAAATCGAGAAATTATAATTCGAATGATTAAACAAAAAAGAAATAAAGTGATTTTTAAATTTGCGATGCAAAATGAATTTCAACAAGACTCAATTTCTCCACCTACGCGTTTCGGTTTTTAACAGATCGGACAAAAAAATGTAACTACTATGATTTTTCCTCTTTGGTATTTTTCTACCGAACGAAAAACGATTTTTGAAAATTCTCTTTTGACAAGAAAATCATGTTACATCAATCGAAATTATTAAACAGTATTATCGAAACAATACACGAATTGAAAATACAATTCCAATGCTTTAAGTGGAAAAGAAAAACTAATTATTATCGAAACAGGTGATTAAGCAATATACAAATTTTTTAAACAAATTACGCGCGAATACAAAAAGTATCGTAACGACGATTGAAATGAAAAAAACAAAAAGAGAAAGCAAGAAAGACAAACAAGGAATAAAACAAAACCACCGGGATTTTTTTTTCAATCCCATTTCATACGTGATTCGCCGTGAGTTTGTTAGTACATGCATGCATGCATAGATGCATACATACATGCATAGATACATGCATGCACACATACGGACATATACCGTAAAATATTCGTAGGATTTTTTTCGAAAGAACGAATCTCGGTCTCGTTGATGGGGATATTTTCGAACACCTAGTTTTTTTTCCCGTGAGATCAACCCCACAGAATTTTTTTCCATCAGATAAATAAATTCAAAAATGAAAGTACCACGGTGAAAACGTGTGTGCTCAGGAACTGAATTTAAAGATTCAAGGAGAGGAAGGAAAGAAAAGATCAATGCAATCGAAGAGTTTGTTCGTTGTTAGAAAAGAAAAACCCTTTTCCTAGTAGTCCTTCGATAAACTGGCTGGCAGGCCATTTTCTTCGAGTAGTATACCCGCGAATGACGACATTTCTTCGGTAAATGCTACGTAACTTGAACGAAATGGAAACTGAAATGAAACGGAAGCTTCGAATAGCAATCGAGTGAGCCGTCAATGGCAGAAATCTTTTCTACTACCCCCATTCTACCATATTCTGATTATTTATTCTAACTTTACTAACGTGGAGTATGTGTGTGACTGCACTCAGACGACTTTTCATCCGCTTTTATAAACTAAAAAATAGACGAATGTTAAAAAGAAAAAAAAGAAAGAGCAAAATAGTTCCAAAAAATATAAAAATAGGAAAACAAATGATGATAGAAGCTCAAAAGTAGCACCATTGAAAGGAAGTGAAGGGTCAATTATCGATTTTTCGATAGAGTGGAAAATCACATTGGTATATACACTAAATATATATAATATATATGTGTGTGTGTGTGTGTTTGAGAGGAATTATTTTAATCTTCCGTTTCTCCTTCAAAGCCTCTCAAGCTTCGGCCTGTTATCAGTACGGAACAGAACGTCTTACGTTTACTCATCACGATCCTACAATTAGCTTGAAATACTCTTATTAGAGAATATAGAATATTTAATACAGAGAGAAATATAAGAGAGATAGACTTATAAAAGATAACTTATTAACAAGCTAGAATCCTAAGTATAATAAATTATTAAAAGTCAGTCTTGTGTCATATTATTCTTATAATCATATATTTTAGCACAAAAAGATCTAATTAAATTTAACATCCTTTAGATAATGCTATTATCTAAAAATAATATATCTATTTTTATTTTTAATTAATAACTTTATAATATTTCCTAATTCTTAAATAATTTTATATTATTTATTTTCTTATTTTATATTTAGAAACCTTAATAATATTAAATAATAAATATTAATTAATATTTATCTTTAACATAAGCAGTTGTACACGTACAATTTTCATTCTAATGTATACAAAATGTTTTTTGTTTCTATTTTTAATAAATGTATCGATAAAAAATAGAAAGAAAACGACTATAAAAAAGGTTCAAAAAAAAGAATATATTAAATGGTAAAATAAATTGAATAATGTAAAAAGATCGTACCGTTGAGCACGTGGACAGATACGACAGTGACCGCAGCTACGTCGGCCAATGCGCAACTATAGTTCCCACTGTCTTTTTTATTCGCATTGGCAATGTAGAGCCTCGAAACAGCTCCTGCCGACCCCATGTCGGTTTTCACACTGAAACAGAAAAGCAGAAAGCACGTAGTGGAACGTCTTCTAAAGAATTTCTTATCGTTCCGAATGAACGTGAGTGAACGTGCGAAGAAAAACTCCTATCGTGTTATATACATACGTGTGTATGTACTCGTATGTATGTACGGATGTGTTGTTCATTCGGTGAATAAGAAGGAGTATAAGGATACAGGGTGAACATAGAAAAGATAGAAAGATAGAAAAAAACGAGAAAGAGAGAGAAGGAAGGATATAAAGAGAGACGTGGTAAAAGGGAAAGAGGGCGTAAATCAAGTTGCCCTTTTCCTCTCGATTCTGTCGTCGACGGATCGACCATTTCTCAAGAGTCTACTTTTCTCTCTCTCTCTCTCTCGCTCTCTTTTTTTCTGAGTTTTTTTTTCCTTTTACTTTTGCACAACTCGAACTATGGGACAAAAAAGAAAGAAAAAGGAACGAAACGAAATAAAAGAGGAAAAGTTTTAGGGGAATCACGTGCGAGACTCGTGTTATGATCCTAGGATTTCTATTTTTGTTACAAAAAATATCACGGTATACAATGTATCCGATTTTTATCTTCATCTATAAAATATAAATGAGAGAGAGAGAGAGAGAGAGAGATTTATACTTTATATATATAAAATAATACAAGCGTGTAAATTATTTTGACACGATCAGTATTATGAGATAAAAATGAAAAATAAACTTTAACACATTTTACAAACAAAAATATTTTCAAGTATTGAGATTAGAATGTTTACTTTAATAATTTATGTGTTTTATAATTTGCGTTCCTAAATAAAAAGATTTTATTTTATTAAAGATTTAACACTTCGTTGATCGGTTACGAGTAAACTCGTGATGCGCTTTATTTAGCATGACACATTATTTAAAAAAAAAAAAGCAAAGAGAAAATAGATATTACATTATTAAAAACTGTTGTGTATTATTGTTAAACTGTTTATCATACGAAAAAAAAATATTAAACTTTAATAATTGAAATTTATTAAAAATTACTTGTATTGTTTTACTCTTCAATCCAATTACAACAAAACATAAATTGTTTTTAAAATTGCTGGTCAACAATTTATTAACAATATTTTACCTTCAATTGGAATAATGAAAAATGATTACTTAACTCTAATATTGGTATTGATTATAAGTAAATAAAATGGATAGTTTAAAATCGATGATCAACCATCGTTTTTAGTTTCATTTATGTTTAAGAAACTCTGAAGTATATCAAAAGTAAAAAAAGGAAGATAGAAAAGAGAAGTTTTCAAAAAGGAAATTCTTCTTATAATCCTTTGCACGATAAACGTTCTCCAATGAAAACGCGCAAGCTCTCTTGCATTGAGGTTAGAAGGAATAGAGAGGAGACCATTAAGCAAGAACTACGGTAAAGTCCGTTTTGATATGATGCGGAAGGAAAGCGGATTTTAAGGACCGTGAGAGAGAGAGAGAGAGAGAGAGAGAGCTAAGGTTAAGGAGGTCGGCAAAAGGATGATATCCAGAATGCTGCAGGCTATGTGCAAGAGAGAGAGAGAGAGAGAGAAAAGGAAGAATGAAGAAGAGAAGGAAAATGAGGCTTCTGTCGGTGGATTCCTCACGTTGGACTGGTTTAAGAATTCATTCGGATTGCCGAGATGCCAGGACGCATCCTGAGCCACAGGATGCGTCCTTGGTCTCGGTTCTACTCATCCCTACGACTACACTGATAGAGCCCTTTGAGAATAACGCATCAAGAACTTCACCACTCTTCTCTAACGGGAGTAATGCCACACACTGCAAAAGATGCCATAAGAGCGTTAAAAGCACTTGTTGCCACCCTACCCCCTCTTTAACGTTACTCCTATATTTCTCTCTCTCTTTCTCTTTCTCTCTCTCTCTCTCTCTATCTTTTATTCTTTCTTTTTCTATACTTAACTGGTCTAATAGAAAATCTTCTTTTATCGAAAGGACAAAAAAGAAAAAAATCCATTAATCCTATCGTTCAAATATTTGTCATTATGATGGATAGCAAAATGAAATATAAAAAAAAAAATTGAGATCATTAAAATTTCTCAATTGTTCCACTCTCAAGGAATAATAATAATTCATGTACAATCTGTATTTCATTCTTGAAATTCTATGTTGTAAAGATGATTGTAAATGATAGAAATAAAATATAAAATTAGATAAAACAGGCTAAATAGACAAAGAGTGAACAACAACAACAACAACAACAAAGTGAACGAGAGAAAGAAATTAAGTTTAATAGAGTAAACACATCACGTATAAAACTTCAAAATGACATGACAACGATAGATGTCATGGTAACGCGTATTATCCAGCGTTGAAATTATTGGACAACTGTGGAGGGTTGGGCCATCGACGAAATCTGTCGATGCGATATTTCACCAGGAGGAAACTCAAAATCGCGGAAAGGGAAGATAACAGTCAAACTAACGGGCTACTCGATATAACACTTCTCTCTCTCTCTCTCTCTCTCTCTCTCTATCTATCTCTCTCTCTCATTCTCTTTTTTCTTTTTAGGTATAGGTGCACAAAATATACGGATATTTACATTGACATTTTGTGTTCACATAACATGGACAAAAGCTTTAGTGATGGTGGTGGTGTGAGTGTAATCTGAGTACTCCGCGGGAAAGCACACGCGACATCGAACCGCGTCACATTTCGACTCGAGCCAAAATTTCCTCACGATTGGCATCCCTACGACAGGTACGCACGTACATGTACACACACAAATCTACATACGTAACGTCGCTTGCCATTTCGAACCAACGAACATTGCCATCACCCTTTCATTTTGTCTCACTTTCTCTCTCTCATATACACATTCTCATCATCCTTTTCTCGCGCTTATTGGACACATTTACCGCATTGTACCGCAACCGTGCACCGCACATAACAACCCCTTCTACTCTTTTACCTCTCTCTCTCTCTCTCTCTCTCTCTCTCTCTTTCTCTCTCATCCTGCAAACATTCGTAACCGCGAGAATTTTATACGAATAGCTGGCTGACCTGCCTTATCCAGAAGCCACATTAGAGTTTCTCTCCTATGTTTCATGCAGTTTAAACTGCTGACCTTTTGTACAAGAAAAATGTATAATTTTCTATCATCAGGAATTATCTTTTCAAAGAATTTTCGAAGATGTTAAAATAATATTATATTTGATTGGTTATTTTCGTTGAGTACTTTTTACAAAAGGATCATTAATTTTAATGAAATTTTCATGACTTCTGGTACCTTTTTTTTATCAACGTAATATTCTTCATTGATTAAAATGTAATCGTTATAAACTGTTACGAAGAAAATTCTAAATAATTCCCATAAATGATACTATTTCATTATTATGAAAATGTATTATCTTTCGAAGTAAAATGCGTAATAGATAAATTACGGGGGTCTTTATGAATTTGCCGTTCGCTAAATTTGGATTGAAGTTCAAAACACTAACAGAGATAAGGAGAAAGGTTGGTAGGAGGGGACGAGTTAGGGGGAGGGGGGAAGGGTGACGAAGGGAAAGGATAGGAAAAGGGATGGGAAAGAGATTAAGAGAGTATTTCGACTTCGTTTCTCGTTGAGAATAGAGCTTATTCCTACACAATTTCCTGTCGTCCTCGTTGTGAAACTAAAGGGAAACTTCACGGTCCTCCTATTAATCCAACCAACTTAGATTTTGAATTTCGCGACATTTAATGCACCGAGCTTCCACGGAGTTTATTAGGCTTCGAACTTAACTTTGAATTGTTAATTGTGTGTATGTGTTGCGTCTATGTGTATATTTCTCGGGCCATTCAATTATTTTTCCTTCATCTTTTCGTTTTTTATTTTCAAGTATGCTTCTTCCATCTTTCAAAATACGTATGTAAACTCATTGGAATCTTTGCTCGCTAGGGAAAAAAAGGGGAAAATTCTATTTGCCGTTAAGAAGATAAAAAAGAAGTAGTTTTCCTTTGATCATGATATACAACACGAGACAGACAGAGTGGAGAGAGAGAAAGAGAGGTAGAGACGACCTTCCAAAAGGTACCTTGATCACGAGAAATAATATAAAAAAAGAAAATAAAATAGAAAAGCTCAAAGAAATCAAATGAAAAAGTATTAATATAGGAATTCGATATTACAAACAACATACTATTATTATTATTATTATTATTATTATTATTATTATTATTATTATTATTATTATTATTATTATTATTATTATTATTATTATTATTATTATTATATTGAATCTTATTCTTTCGATAAGACAACACAAAGCGGAACGTAATAACGAGACAAAGGACCTTACTAGGAATAAAATCTACAATTTTATCGTCGCACAAAAGTACGAGTAGAAGGAAGAATATAGAGAAGAATAAAAAATAAAATAAAATAAATAAAGAAAGAAAAGAGACGCACAAGAATAAATCAAAAGGTAAAAAGGGATAGAGAGAAATGAAAAGAGAAGAAAGAAAAAAAAGGAAATTAGAGATCCGAGAAACGAAATAAATGAATTTTCATCGCGACAGTCGAAAAAGAGACAGGCAACTCCCCACCTACTTTAACCCTCGCAACATTGTTCGAAGGCCGTAGGCAATTAGTGACACTCGTACTCTCTTAATGACATTCCCACGTCGATCCAACGCTCGCCTTGGTTTTATCCATTTATCCGGTCCGCGTTCCAACAGTTCTTCGAGAAAGCAGAACGTCCGATATTCACCTTCTCTCAGAGAGACCTCTTTCCTTTTCAACCACCCCTTTCTCCACCCCCTCAATCTCCTCGTATTCTTTCACTCAACTTTAGCTTCCTATCTCTTTCTTTCAGCATCATCGTTTTATATTCGCAAAAATTTAATTTCAAGCATTACCCCTCAACTACTACTTCACTATTTCTTCTTGAAAAAGTACGTGTGTGTGTGTGTGTGTGTGCGTTTGATCAAGAAAGAAAGAACAAATCAATGGATATTGAGCATTAAAGCGCATCCTTATAACAAATTCGATACCTTCGGATATTTTATTGATATTCTATCTCATTCTTTTGTTCCCTATACTTTTATCCTTCTTCCTATCTATTTCTCTCTTTAATTTCGTGTTTTTTTTTCCTTTTTTCTCCGTTTTATCCTCGTTCTTTTTCTCTAGTCTTAACATGGGGTGTGGGGGAGACTATATAGATCCCATTTCACCCTTCATGATTCAACGAGACTTTACTCATGTATTCACAATTGTAAAGCTTTATTGGAATGCCAGTTTAAGTGACACTTTGATAAACGTTTATCAAGAACCTACATAGAATTAATTTGCAAATTAAAACTGAATCGAGAACAAAAATCAATGAGTAAAATTATATCAAAATTTATAAATCAATAGAGATTTTTCATTTAACACAGTAGAGAGAAGTAGAAGAAAAGTAAGTGAAGAGGATTAGGAAAATTTGATAAAAATTAGATGATTTTCGTCTCTCCCTCTCTTTCTGTCTTTCCTTTTTTTATTTTCTTTGAGAAAGAATCTGCTTTTTACTTGGATACATGCGAATATTTCCTAGAAAAACTAACTTTACACTAACTCGTGAAAAAAGGAAACAGACAGATAGACAGACAGACAGAGAAAGAAAGAGCGAGAGAGAGAGAGAGAGAGAGAGAGAGAGAGAGAATAGAGCAAAGTAGAAGAGAGTAGAGTAGCTTACATATGTGAAAGCTCGATGCACTGGCGGAATGTACTACCCGTTCTTCCTCATCCCTTGGTTTTCTCCCTTTTCTTCTTTATCCTAAACGGAGTGCCGACTTGCACGCTACAGAAATTGCATTCCGCGCGTTAACGCCCCTACCATCTTTCCCTGTGTCTTTTTCTGGTTTTTTTTCTCCCCCTTTCTTTTGGTTTTCCTTCCTTTTTTTTCTTTTTCTTTTTAATATCTTCAACGTTTGTACGTAACGTAGTAGTATGTAAGCACTTGCACGTTTCAGTGCAAACTTCCGAATGAGCCGAAATGTTAGTTTTCGCTTCATTCTCCAAAGTGTTTCACCCTTCTCTTTCTCTCCCCTTCCCACTCCTATCTCTCTTTCTCTTTCTGTTTCTCCCACACTTAGCTTTAGAGTATCACTAAGTAAAATCCTATGAACTTCCATATACTCAGGATGCTTAGACGCGCCTCGTCGTCTCAACGAGCTACTTTGTCTCCATCCAAACCCCCCCCCCCTGTTTTTTTCCACCCTTGAAGAACAGTTTACAATCAATAGCTTCTTAACGATTTTCATTTCCTTTTACTTTCACTCTTCTATTTTTTTTTTCTGCTTACCTTCTTTCTTTTTACATTTACATCCGTTGTTTTTTTATTTTCTTTTTTAACTCCACCTTTTTCTTTCTCAACCTTCCCCTAATTTTATTTCAAACTCGTATAGCAAAAGATCGTTCTCGTAAGCTTAGTGCGTACCGGACAAAGAAGAAGACATTATTTTTTTCCTTGTCAAACGATGCCGAAGCAAAGTTCGAATTTCCACTCTGACTTTCTTTATTTCTTTCTTTCTTTCTTTCTTTCTCGGCTCGTTTTTACGCGTTGTTTCACGACTCCACCTTCTTTGCGTTCAAACGACAATTTTTTTCCCTTCTTCCCCCCTGCACCTCACCTCCGTTTGCTTTCCTTCTCGCCAGTGTACCATCCTCTTCCCTTGAGATCCCGACGTTTTACAAAACCAACAAATTTTCCTACAGTAAAGCCCGAAAAGGAGATTTAAGAGTTCACCGATTTCTATGTTTATTCACTCTCTCTCTCTCTCTCTCTCTGTCTCTCTCTCTTTTTTTCTTTTCTTTTCTCTTTCTCTGCTTTCTATCAATGTTCTTCTACTGCTTATCTTTCTTCGATTCCAAAAGAATCGTTCGTTTTCTTGCAGAGAATATTTACACACAACGTCCCCCTACTTTTCATGGAATAACAAATGGCACACCTTTTTCATTTAAAAATATTTTATATGCTACGAGAAGAAAGAGAGAAAGAGATAGAAATAGTAAGAATAATAAAGAAAGAAAGAAAAAATAAAAGAATAATAAAACGTAAGGTAGATTCACGTACTTAAACTTTAGATATGCGTGAATTTCTCTTTTACGTTTTAAACGACAAAAATCCCTTCAAATGTTCATTTTTCTTCATGTGTTGGTAAGTAATGCATAACACGAAATGTTCTTTGAAAATAGTACGTCCTTTACATTCAACTAAGCTATGAAGGAAATTTATGGAAACCTTTGGATCGCTTTTCTCACGTCAACATTGTTAATTAAAATTTATACTTTACTATATATATATTTCTACGTCGATTCATTCAACGCTTCCTTCCACCTAGCATCGTGAATCACGTTAAAAACTATTTATAAACGTCTAACGTAGAAAAAGAATCTAAAGAATAATAGACGCGATATACACGCTCGATTCAACATGGATTTACCTATTACGAAAGTAATTACATTCTAAATTTAAACTATGTGAAAAGAAGGAAATCATATTTGACGTTAATTTTACTACGTAAAGTTATTTTAATTGATGTTCGTGTTCACAAAGGACTTACTTTTAAACGAATCAACATTTTTTTGCTTTGCTAAAAATTTTCAATTGAAAGTTAAATAAAAAGCAAATGTCTTTAACTTAGCTTTTTAAAAATATTTATGGAACAAGTTTTTTACTACATGTTCATTATATGTTCATTTCTTTACAATATTAAAATTAATTTTCCGAGAAATTTAAGTAAAATAAATGAAGTGTCTCTTAAGAATATCAGTAAATAAATCTCACGAAAATTAGGGAAACAAATTTCTGATAAAAATGTAGTTAGGAATGTCATATATTGATCGAAATACTACAAATTACTGATATGATTTCTATATACTTCATTCCCGACATATGAAAAACGCTCAATTATTCTTTTTTATATTTATAAATAAATAAATAATATTAATTTTATATAAAATTGTTTTTTTAATTACAAAACTAATTGATATCAGTTTTAAATGTATAATTTATTATAAGAAGCTAGTATTTGAAAAATAAAGTGAATGTATCTTTAATTTATTAATGTAATTGACAAAATAATTTCTCTACATTTTAATGAAAGGAACGAAGAGAGAAGCAATAGATTAAAAAAAAAATTTCTCGTTCTATTATACAATATCATTTGCTCTCTCTTGGACGGTAGATATTTTCAAAAACAAATTCAGTAGCAAGAGTCAATATTTCGCGAAACGGTACGACTATGAAAAGTCGTCGAAATAAGCGAGCGTGGATTTCAATTTCGCGAATAAAATAATGAAAGCACAGATGAGGAGTCTACTCGTCTACTTCTCCAACTCATTTTCTTGTTTAGTCTTTTCCGTTGCTCTTATTTACTATGCCGAAAACGAAGATACGTTAAAAAGATGACTCATACAAGCACGCACACACACACACACACACACACACACACACACACACACAAAACATACTTTAAATTAAATTCTCAACCTTTCATTTCTCTTATCATTACTAAAATTACTTTAATATTAATCCATAAAATTAATTTTCTATTTTTTTTTAATTTTAACGATCCTTCAAAAAAAAAAAAAACAATAAAAACGTAAAAAGAAAAAATATATTTCTCATTAAAAAAAAAAAAAAATAAATCTAAGATATTTTCGAATATAATGAAGTCGTCTATGAATGCTAAAGCATTGAAAGAAAACTACTACGAATAAAATTTGTTCGCGTATGCTTGAACCAATAGAAAAAGATAGGAAAATAAAACAACGCACGTTTTACACGAACTGGATAGCACGTTGATACTTGTTTTTAGCGGATAAACAAGATATCCATCGAATACGAACAATTTGTCATTGTATTGTAGAGAATCGATCTATCGACCTAAATATAAAATGCCATCGAACAAACATGATACCCCCGACACACCAAATCTAAACTTTTAAGCTTTCCACCATTTATCTTTTCAAAATGATTTTTATCTTCTATTCAATAAATTTAAAAAAAAAAGAAAAGATAGAGAGAAATCGCTCGTATCATTTGAACCAGGAATAAAAAATAAAAATAAAAATAGAATAATAAAACAAGGAATGCGAAAAATTTAATGTGCCCCTCGGCGTATGACAATGCATGGAAAATTTTAATCAAAAAATCTTTTATTAAATTAATATATTATTATCGCGCTAATCCCTTTCTCTCTTTCCATCTCTATTTTTGTGCACACATATTCTCGTAATTAATTCCATATGAAAATTTTCCAAAAGAGAGAGAGAGAGTGAGAAAGAGAGATGATAAGAGAAAATGTGGATAAGAGACGAATATAATCGTCGTAGAAAAACAAACAATCGTGGTTTTAAGCAAGATGGGGGAGTGAAGGAAGGGAGAAAACGAAACTTCTTTCAATGTAAGCGTAAAAATGTTGGGTGAGAGAGCTTTAACAGGTGGTCAACGATTTTCGTCTCCCATAAGGGAAAAATAAAAAGAAAAAAAAAAAAAAGAGTGAAAATAGAGTGGGAGTGATAGAAAGTCTTAGTCCCTTAGAGAACAGTTTTCTTTTCTTTTATTTTCTAGCAAACGACGACGTGTTGTACGTGTTCGATCGGTACTACCAGTATTCTTCTTCTACTTCTTCTTCTTCGACATTTCTAAGACAGTGAACGTCGACATTGTTCCTGTCGATCTCGAGGGTTACGTTAAATTTAGACAGAGAAAAGGGTTGAGAAAAAAATAAACAAAAAAATAGAAAGAAAGAAAAGGTAAGGAAAGAAAGAGCTCGCTCGTCGACCTTCTGTCGGGTGTCGTAGCCTTTGTCAAAGAAGGGTTTTACGCGACGTAAATCTAAACGTTCGCCAAGCCGCGCGGGACACGTAGAAGCCGAAAAGCGCAAACTACGTACTAACTCTCGGCACCCATAGTGTGTAGGTTCAACCTTCTCTCTCTTTCTCTCTCTCTCTCTCTCTCTCTCTCTCTCTTACTCTCACACATATATAAACATATACATACTTGCCTAGCTCCGTTATCTCCCAACGGAATTTCACGGATTATCCAGGATTTTCCGCGCGACACACGAGCCTCGCTTATACTCTACTCCGTCTACGACAAACGTTCACGTCACGAATTCCCTTTTATCCTTTTTGCTTTTCTTTTTTTCTTGTTTTTCTTTTTTCTTTTTTTCTTCTTTCTTTCTTTTTTTTTTTTTACAAACTCAGCCTTTCATAAGTATGTGTCTATGTTTGATATGTGTATACGTGTACAAAATATACTTTATAGGACGATCTATTTTATTTCGTTGAAATTTTACGTTTAAAAATGTAAACGTCAATGACGTATAAATAAAAAGAAAAAAGTAAATTACATCTCGTTACAATGTATAGAAATAAATAAAATGTGAATGATTTAAAGTAAATACAAAGAGGATAAAAAATGATGTTGATGAAAATGTGAAGAAGTTGAAGAAAAAGTGTTAAGTTTTGTATCGTAAAAATTACATGTAGATGCAAATAAAATGTAAATGATTTAGCGTAAATGCAAAAGGGATGTATACAAAAAAAAAAAGGTTAAAGAAAGTAAAAGGGAGAAAGTGTTAAGTTTTGTATCGTAAATTAAGAGAAAGATGAAAGAAGAACTTTCGTAATATTCGTACGAATTCGATGAAACATTTTTCCGAAGCAATAGCAAACGCCAGCACGACGATTCACCCCTTCCCTTACTTTCTACCCCCACGGACATCGGACTTATACCAAAAACCCCAACCCCGTTCTTCAACGACCGACATGGGAATTCTATTATCCGCGAAAGGAGGAGGATGACAAAACGAGAAAGAAGAAGTCACGGTGACGACGCGACATGAAAGAAAAGGGTAAGAGGGGTGAAGGAGGGGCAAGAGAAGGGCTGGAATCTTCCACTTTCAAAGAAAGAAAAGCTTTCTACTTTTTTTTTTCTTTTTTTACCATATCTGTCTATTTCTGTCTGTCTCTTTCTGCCCTTCTTTCTTTTTTCTTTTTACTTCCACTTCATTGTTTTTTTCTTTTCTATATTCCCCATTCTTTTATAACATAAGCTATAGAAACAATAGATTACGATGAATTTTTTTAAGTAGTAAGTTTTTCCATGAAAATTCTTCTACTAAAATAATAATCGTTTGAAGAATTATTTGAAAGACATTTTCTTTTAAAAAATATTGGGGGTTTGGTAACTAAAAGTTATTGCAAATTTTGTTTTACAACTAATTCAGTTTTTTAATAGCAAAGATCAGAAATTTTATTTTTATTTTTAAATTGTATTTTTAATTTAAATTTTATTTTTAAAGTTTATTTAAAAATCCACAATAACTTAGTTGTCAACCTAATAATATTATAATATTATTCCCAGTAGTATTTATAAAAACAAAATACACACACACATACACGTAGGTTGGAATTTAAATAGTGGCAACTATTTATTCACAACCGATACAAAAGAGTTACATGTTTGCACCTGTTACTGTCCTTCAAAGTAGTCACCAGCTTTGTGTAGAACCCGTTGCCAGCGATGTGGAAGGCGCAGTATAACGTTAGCAGAGCCTGTTCTGTTGATGGTGCGAATGGAGCGGTCTATTACCTGTCCAATCTCTGGAACCAAAACTAAAACGCCAATCCAATAAATGGCGTCATTATGGGTCGCCGCGAAAGTTGAAAGTGCGTCAGAGCCCCAGTATGGTGTAAGTTATAGTGATTCCACCATTTCCATTTCGTGGCATTTGCTTCAGAACTGTTCCAGAGATTTGACAGGCAGTAGACCGCTCCATTCGCACTATCAACAGGACAGGCTCTGCTAACTGTATACTACACCTTTCACATCGCTGGTGACTCCTTTGAAGGACAGTAACAGGTGCAAACATGTAACTCTTTTGTATCGGTTGTGAATAAATAATTGCAAATATTTAAGTTCCAACCTACGTATATTTAAAAAAATAAAGTTGACCAATAAATTTCAAAAATGACTGTACGATCCGAAATGATCGTACGGTAACTAGCGGTATTCGAAACTCGCGCGACCGATTCTATCGATTAAGATTTTAGATCGATACTCGTTACGAGTATCGAACTACCAGCGATTATCGAAGCACTACGATAGCTACCACCACCTCTGAAGAAAATCTGAAGAAAAAAAGCCATATTGAACAAAGGACTTAAGGATTCACAAGAAACAACAAAGGGAACATTCCAATCTTTCCGATTTGTGAACGTAAGCCTATTCAGCCCCACAACCCTTAAGGTTGTGATCGCTATACGTGAGGAGAACGAGAGGTGAGATCATTCCATTATATAAATTTCTCGCGAAATATAATTCCCCGCGTGGCGACGCCACGTGGTAAATTTTCATCATTGTATTTTACCAATATCATCCAAGGTTTTTATGCCACAAGGCTTTTTCCTAACGAGCCAATAAAGCTTCGCATCTTTTATTGGCTTAACCACGTGTTTTATTTTACACCTGAACCTAACCCTTTATTCTCCATATCATAGCATATACGAAATTGCCAGAGGACTCTTAATTGAGGAATTTAGGCCATAACAATGACTCAACCTAGCAAAAAACTACCAATGTCATATTATAGTCCTGAGTTTCTCATGCAACATTTTTCTTATCCACTTTTCTGGTACTATCATACTTTCGGTGTTATTTATGTGGCAAGAGCGGGTGAATCACCCTATGTATCTTTATATATATCTGTGCACGTTTTTGTAATTGAACTCCTCCTAAACGGCTGGACCGATTTTAATGAAATTTTTTGTGTGTCTTCAGGTGGATTCAATAATGGTTTAGCGTTACAATTCGGTCCAATTTAAAGTGTTTATTTAATTAATTTTTTATTTATAAATTGTTATGCGAAAAGTTTATAGGTTGAAGTTAGTCGATATTCGAGTTATAGAGAATATTCGAGTCAATAATTGAAGTTATTTGATTCCAGATTGTAAGTCGTAAAGTTTATAGGTTGAAGTTAGTCGATATTTGAGTTATAAAGAATATTTGAGTCGATAATCAAAGTTATTCGATTCCAGTTTGTAAATTGTGTGCTTATTAAAATATTACATTAAGATCTAATTAGTGTTTGAACAGTTTTGAAGTGTGCATAAAAAACTATACATTTTGCAAATTTAATGAAAGACTCTTGAAAGATCAACTAAGAATATAGTACATCCAATGGCATTACGATAAATTGAGTTTTTGTTTCAACTTTTTCAACTTTTATTAAAATAAGCTTAAGTGAATAATAATTAGACTTCATTGAACAGTTTAAAATTATATTAAATGAACTTATCAATCTGATTCTAAAGAAGTTTTCACGTCAAAAAAGCCACAGCAACGCGTGGCCGGGGCACCCCTAGTATATTTATATAAATGTAAGATGATCCATTCGCAATTCCCCTTTCGATGATATTTTTTCATCGCTCTTTCGATAATTAGTATGAGTCGAGTAACGAGCTAAATTCGAATTGCTACGTAATTCCGTTTACACGGTAGATACGCGTAATTAACTTCAACGAGAAGAAAGGTAAGCTCGCTAGTACGCTCGAGAATCCTACTAGAGGAACGTTAAAATAACTTTGTGCAAGAAATCGAGTGCATTGGATTAGAGGTTGGAGTTAAAAGAAAAAGAAGAGAAAAAAAATAGTAAAAATAAAGAAAAAGAAAGGATAGAGAGAGATAAAATATAACCAGAAATGGAATGGGAAATGAGATAGAGAGAGAAGAAAAAAGAAGTGGTTTTAAATTTGGAAGTAATTGGTGGCTACGGGGAAATATAGAACAACAAAAAAACAAACAAATCCCAAAACCGTACCATATTTACGTGTATCTATTCTAGAAAAAAGTAATAGTATCCACCATTACTGTACACTAACACAAATATACTAACAAACTCTGTAATTACATAGCTATAGAAATAAAAAAAACTATATATATATATATATATACACATTAAAAGGTTTTCATGAGAGTTATGAAAGTATCTTTTATTCAAAAGATTCGTAATATCGTAAGAAATATTGCTAAAAGAAGAAAAACGAACCGTGACGATGCGACGAGAAAGGTCAGAAATGGGTGGGAAAGGGGGTTTTAGATAGAAAGAGAGAAAAAAGAAGAAAAAGAAGAAGAAGAGTTTGAGCTTTTCGCTTGGATGATACCTCGCCATTATTTGCCATAGTACGAAGTTCGCGTTCTACATTTTTACAAACGCGTCCTATCGTACCGGCAATACGCTAGACTAGACAACGTGAGATAATAAAAAGCAAAGGGACGGTAATAGAACAAGAAAGAAGAAGAGAGAAAATCGACGAGAAAGGACAGGACAAGCTAGGACAAGGAACAAGGATAGGAAGATTGAGGGGTGTGTAAGAAAAGAAATGGTGGTTGAGACGATGGAAATGATCCGAGGCAATTACAGTGCTACCGTAAAAAAAAAAAAAAAAAAAAAACGAAGAAGATATGCAGGCAGACGGATAGAGAAAAATAATAAAAAGAAAAAAAATAATAAAATGAAAAAAAAAGAAGGAGGGAAAAGAAAAGTATGCTTCGGTGATTGCCAGAATGAAACTGCCGGCGATGTCACCGATGGTACGGATGTCGTTTTGCAAAATCGTCGGCCCCCGTGAGGACGAGGCTAAGAATTGGTGCCGTTGCAAGTGAGTCCGTTTGGTAGTAGAGTAGAAAGGGTGAAACGAGGGATGATAAGGAAGGGGGTTTTTGAAAGAGGTCGAGTCCGAGAGACGGGCTGACATCTGAAAAGGGTGACGCGACGCTCACTGGGTGGTGGGTCAGGTGCGAGCCAATATGCGGCATCTGGCGTTACATGCTTCAAGCTTCACATAACAAGCCCAGGATTTCCCTCCCTCTTTACTCCTCCCCTCCCCTCCCCTTCTACTTCTCATTTCTGATGGGAAAAGTTGCAAGCTGCAACCTTCAACGTGTCCCTTTTATCCTTTCCACGACTTTTCTACGATGATGCTTTTGTCGGCTATTCTTAAACGACGATCATCTTTATTATTCTTCTTTCCAATTAATTTTGTTTCTTTTTTTTATTTATTTATTTATTTCTTTTTTGTTTCTGTTTTTCAATTTTTCGTTGTTTCGAGATTATTTTACAAAAGGGGATAATTTGTGATCAATATTACGGAACATTAGTCGTATTTATTACAAACGTAAATGGAATTAATTTTTTTTTTTAATTTAAATTCTTTTTTTGTTTAAATTATTCGACTAAATTAATTTCGAATTAATCCAACGAAATTGTGGTTACATTGTTACGACACGAATATGTTGAATTTTTATTAAATTTAATTGTAATTATATAAAAAGACTATATATTTATATATAAATACATAATAATTTATACATATCAATTTAAAGCAAACAATTCAAATGTTACAGTTGAAGAGAGAAAAAGGGGGGAAAAAATAGAAAAATAAATAAATATAGCGATCATTATATGCAAACAGATTCTCGATTACATTTCAACCATTGGTATACGCAAATATTCGACGTTAATAATCGTGAAATGGTAATAAACGATATCGAATCAAATCACCAAACACGACTCGCTCTGTGTTACGTTATTTGCTTAGAGATAATATGATCTAATCGTGTCGATCATTTAAACATCACTAAACTCGTGTAATTGTACAAATATATATATATATAATACGTATAAATCTGTTTAAGCTTGTAAAATAAAATATAAATATGGATCCGATCGAATAGGAAACAACTAATAACAAAAATACACTAAATAAAAAATGTTAAAAAAAAACCACATGTACAACTAAAAAAAAAGAAAAACCTTGAATGCATCGAATAGTACATAAAGGAAATAAATAAAAGGATTTCCTAGAGACGAGAAAAATCAAAATTTGGTGGAAGAAAAATCCCGAATACAAAAAGTTCAATTTGTTACTGCATTTTCACAAGCATAGAAAAAGGAACTAAAATAAGAGTATATGTGCATTTGAGAGAGAGAGAGAGAAAAGAGATCATTGTACGAATATCTAAAAGCAGCCCCACTCGACATAAGCTAAAAACGTATTTTCTTCGGAAAAGCGGTATTTTTCCAAGAACGGTATCGATATTCGTCCTTCTACCTCTTTACTTTCTACAACCTTACCCTTCCTCATCTTTTCAACCCTTATGTATTTCCCTACTTTTATTCTTCAACTCTCGGAGTATCACGTTATCCGTAAATCGTTCAACTCCCCACCCCCTCCCCCTACGGCGATGTATGTTTCCAGCATGTAGATTTCATATTTGTATCTATACGCAAAATCGCGTAACGCGTAATATAGCATTCAGATGTGTCATGACAAAGAAGATTTTTCGTTTGACACAGAAAATGCATCTCCCTCTCTTTCTCTCTTTTGTGCAAGATTTTTTTATTCTTTTTCTCCTAGTGGACGTAAACTATTCACCCGAGAGAGAGAGAGAGAGAGAGAGAGAGATGAAAAGTAAAGGAAAAACATTGTTCGAAGCTATTTTTCTCCAACGTTTATCTTTGAGTAACGTAAACATGTAGTCATATGTATATATGTATACGTGTAATCGTGTAATATTTATAATATATTATGTAATAATATATTATAATTTACTTATTTAATTATATTATAATTAATTGCATCTATTTATTTAGTTAATTATAAATTATATTAAATAAATTTATATCATTATATAAATTAATTATTATTTGTTATTAAATAATAAATATAATTTTTTATTATATTAAATATATATATATATATATATATATATATATATATTAATTGTTTATAAATTCAAATTTTTTTCTATGAATACGTGTATTATAATATGAATATGTTTGCACGTGTATGTATAACATTTTATCGTAATTTTCTCTACTACATTGTAATTGTATAAAATCTTTTTTGATATTTTATAAAAAAAAAAAAAAACTATTAACTGTTCTCTTTTGTACAATCGTAAAGTTACGAGTATTTAAACGTATGAAACGTTGAAAAAAATAAAAGTTCAGGATATTCCATTGAATCGTATAAAAAGCACTTGTAACGAAACGTTTGAACTTTTAATAGAAAAAAAACTAATAAAATTATCGGAAAGCTTTATAACTCTGATGTCAATAATTTGTCATCTCTTTAGTTGTTTTATTTCTTCTTTCTTTTCTTTCATTTTTTTTTTTTTTTTTTTAGTTGGTTAGTTAATTATAAAAGAAAATTATAAGAATCGTTAAGTTTGGAAATTAACGATAAAGTATCTACATCGATGATCCCACAATATACTAATAAACGTTTGCGTTTTGTTATAGGATAATAATCTTGACTAAATTTATCTACAATGTAGAACGCGCGTTATATAATCCACAAGCAAAGTCTGTCCTAGGTTATTACACAACTCACTGCTGTGCTCACGGCGATTTCTCCCAAGATACAAATAAGGAAGCAGCTGTGTGGTGCTCCAGGTATTAAGCTTCTTTGATACGTTATTACATGACGTACTTGGCCTCTTTGTTGACTCGCAAGACTTAGAGAAAGACAGAGAGAGAGAGAGACAAAAGAGAAGATGTTAAAGGGTTTCCAAAAGTTATTTGTACAACTTCAATAGATAATTAACGTATACAAAAATTTGTATCTTGTGTCATCTTTACTACCAACATTTTAATAAGGAATCTTATTTACTTGTCTTACACAGGGAATCTCCGTGAAAAATATTATTTTGGGTACGAAACTTCTGATCTTTGTTATCGAATGGAAAAATATGTTATTCAAGAAGCAAACGAAAACAAAAAAACATATAAAAATGTTCAATATAAAATTCTAAACTTTTATTATTGTAAGATGCATCTTAGGTTTATTTATCGAAATATAAAAAATATTTTATTTCACTGATGCTTTTGAATATTACGGGACTTCGTAAGAGATTCGAATGATATCAAAAAGTTTGTTAAAAAAGAACAGTTTAGTTTTTCGATATGAAACACATCGAACTTGTACGATTTTGTTTGACTATACCAGCTGATATTTGAATGAAATTTTATTGTATTTTTATCACACGATGATTTATATTATATGTTATTCATTTTAAATTAGTAAATTGTGAAAAAGAAGAAAAGAAATTGTGAAAATATGAAATCAAACGAATTTAAACTCCAGTAGAATTTTTTATCTGAATATTTTATACTCTTCAAAATATTGTACTATTTAAGTTTTCTACTTTGTTTTAAACAAAGATCAACTTTTTCAAATTATTCTCCATTGGGATATACACGATGTCTCTCACGAGAGATTTGACTTATTAAATGAAGTAAGATAAATTTCTTTTTTCTTCTTCTTTCAATGAGAAAAAGAAAAGCAGAGAAGAAGAAGTATAAATAGAAGTTACGAACAATTAATTGATAAAATGAAATATTTATTAAGATGAAAACTTTTATTTTTTTAAGAAGATTAATAGACAAATTATTATTAAATAATAATTAATTATCTTTTTTTTTTGTCTGTTATTGCTACAATTCTCTGCTTTAATCAAATTTAAAATCTTTAAGTTTAATTGATCTTTCTTTTACTTTTTTTTTGTTTTTGTTTTTTTACAATTCCTTATTCTATGTCATTCCTTTGCGGTATAAAGAAGAAAAAAATGAGATAGAAAAAAACGTGCAGCCGACACTAATTAAAACGTTTATTTTATGAAATGCTCGAGGCTATCGCATCGTTTAAAAAAAGAATTCTCTTTTTGTACTTCACTGCAGTTAAATAAAGTTCTCACGATTTATTTAAAAATTCTTATCTACGATATTTTTTCATCAATTTGATTACGAACAGACAAATTTTGAGAATAAGTAATTGTCTTTTTTTTGTTTTATTTATTAATTAAACTACGAATATCTAATGTACCATAGTTTAACGAAGGATAAAAAAGTATTACCTACAATTATTATAATTTTAATCGTAATTTTTCAAACGTCAGAATTTCTCCAACATTTGTCTAGACTTTGTAGGAATATAAAAACGAGCTTTAAAAGTGACAAGAATACCTCAAAAACTTTCTCATTTTTCTTTTTTACTTTCACCAAACGACGTAAACACACTAGAGCATGATTGAATAATCCGCTCCTCTTTCATTCTTTTCATCCTCGTTTGCATTACAAAACTATGATCCAAAAATCATTATTTTTAATATTATATCAATATTATATTTAATATATATCATAAAAATAATTATTTAAATAAAAAATACATTATTTAATAAAGGAATATTTGATGTATATTTAAGACAATTCAAAATTCACTTTGATAAATGTTTGAAATATCGATTTGTCAGTTTACCTTGTACCATCTTATCGTTCTTATCATACACTTTGATCTTTCACGTAGAATATTCCGTATCCTATAACCATATCCAATCGTTAAGAGAGAAAGTTAACGTTAGTTTGAATTCCTGCTCGTGTGATATCGATTCCCACCGGTAAACTTAATAATGAGATTGTTCAACAAGTTTAAATAATTATTAGTAAGACGTATCGATTAAGTAATCAATACATTATTTACATTAAGACTAGCATCATATAAATAATTTGATAAAACTACAAGAAATATGATGCTGCATTTAAAAAAAAAAAAAAAGCAACATTAATTAAAATCCACGAGTCTGTGTCCATCGTAAAAATAAAATAGAAAATAAAAGTATATTACTACAATACTTCTAATTGCGTTACAATCAAAATTCTGCTCGTTAAAACGAAAATAATGAATATTGAAATAATTCCTACACTCGGTTGATCCGAAACATACAAAAAATTAATGACCTTCTCGTATGTTAATTAAAAAAAAAGAATAAATTAATTAATTAAAACATTTAGTCATCCCTGTTTGATGTGCCAATGAAATTTTAGTTGAAAACAGTTTGTTCGTTCTCGAAGATAGTTTGGAAGAATTTGAAGTGATACTTATACTTAAGCGAATAATCTTCTATGTGTTATATTTATACATACAAGCATATATATATATATATATATATATATATATATATATATATATATATATTCTTTTATAGGATTTCGTTTGGTTTCCTAGAACGAGACGACGCATCGTCGATGTTCTCGTTGTCGCCTTGCTACGGGCCATTAGACGCAAACCCAGACGCGTCCCTGGCACCTTCTGCATTATTAGCAAGCCGACACTCGAGCTACGTGAATGCATAATCTCGAGGAACATCGTCGTCGCGCCGTGCCGTATTCCGAAGCATAATGTGTTCTTTGTAAGCTCTCTTGCGTACTCTCTCTCTCTCTCTCTCTCTCTCTCTCTCCCTCTTTCTTTCTTTGTCTTACCCTTGGATCGAAGTAAGTATACACGAACAGCTAATGAGAACGAACATCTACCTATCTACCTACCCCTCCTACCCACCTATCCACCTCTTTTCCCTACCACCAAGAACTTATTTCCACACCCCTAATAATAATTTTCTCCCATATGCATACATTACCTTACTAATATTTATTCTTATTATCAAGCTTTGTCATTCTTTCTTTTTTATTTTCTTTTTGTTCTTAATTTTTTCTAGTTTTTATAATGAAAACATTTGTGATGTAAAATAGACAAAAATATTTTTAGATTTTGACATTTCAATTTGTACGTTTGGAAAATTTATATTATTAATATTTAATTAATATTTTTTTTTCTTTAATTTATATATTTACCTCTTAAGGAACAATTTTGGCTCAACGTGATGCAACGCCGCTCGAGTTAACTCGAGCGTGCTACTTAAGGGGTTAATATTTATTAATGTTTAATTAATATTTTTTTAAATTTTTATGCAAATATTTATTAATATTTAATTAATATTTTAAAAAAACTTTATTCTATAATTATTTTTATATTTATTATTTTTAAGTTTAATTTAATACTATAATATTTTTTAAATGATTATTTAATACTCATGTTTTTATATCTTTAAATTGGATATATAATATTTGGTAAAAATAACTTTATTCATATTTTTGTAAAGTATATTTCTTCAAAAATATTTTAATCTAAAGAATGATAATATTTTTCAAGAATTACCAAATAAATTTAATTACATATAAATAAAAACACAGGTTGAGATGCTAAACGTTCTAGAAAACACATCGCGAATTCCTGAACTTTGTAGTATCGTATATTTTACATTTCTCGGAACACTTCCTCGTTATTATTTCTCTTACTTTTTATGATTTTTTTTTTTTTTTAAATGAGTGAAAGAGATTGAGAATGGGAGTAGTAAAGATATAGCATCATAGGGACTGCATTCCATTCCTGTACCTACGATATACAATATCGAACAAAAAGCAGGAATGTTTACTGAGTAAAATTAATGAAGGAAAAGTATGGCGGATGGGGATCGAGTGAGTTAAAACTAGTAAGGGGTTGAATGAGGGAAATAGTCTACGAGCATCGTATACAAAACACTGTAAAACAATTTATGCAAATAGTTCGATAACCGGGCCATCCATTAAATAACATTTTCATCCTCTCTTACCTTCCAAGGGTTAAACATATTTCATTTATAATAGGCACCATGTGTCTACATACATATATATACAGAGTGTCATATTTAAAACAATATATGAAAAATTATTTCAAATTCAATTAATATAATAAATGTTATTAAGTAAAATAATAGTAAAAATAATGTATTTAAGTAAAATATTTAACATAAAATGTAATTAAGTAAAATTTTTAGTATATGAATTAATAGAGAGAGACCTAATTGTGTGTTTATATTATTATACTAATATTTACGTATAAAATTACGTAATTTTATTTAATTAATATTAATTAATATAAATAATAATATAATTTAATTAATATTTATTAAAAATATTTACTACATAATTATATACTATAATTAAAATGATATAAAAAATCTAATTGTAATAATTTAAAAATAATAAATTTCATAAATTTAATAAATATAATTTTAATATATTTTAATATAAAAAATTATATTATAAATTATATTATTAAATACTATAGTTAATTTTATTTATTCTATAATTTACGTATAAAAATATATTAACACAATTCATACATCACAAGATAATAATATTCTTTTATCCAAACGTAAACGAAATAAATGTAACGAAAAAACGAAGAATGCAAAGAATAAGAGAAAGAAAGATTTTTTGGCGAGTAGAACGTAGTGCAAAGTGCATTGGCCGCACATAAGTCTGACACAGAGTCCCCGAGGAAATTAACGCAACCACCACCTCCTCTTTCCAAAACTTTTATAACATCTATATTCTTTCTATAAAATGTTCTGAGAAGACAGTCATTTCTACATAGATTCTTAATAATGTTCTTTCATTCGCGCTTTTCCCCCCAAAAAAATAAAATATTATCCTTTAATCTAATCCCAACGATGACAAATGATTGCCGAATAAATAAAGAAAAAGAAAAATTATCCAAACTATATTTATTATATTTCATTGAAACAAAATCAAAACAATAAATTCAACTTCACTAGATTGATATTAAACAAAAATTCTTAATGTTAAATGAAATTTAAAAACAAAAGTTTTCTCATTGATGATTTCTAAGCTAGAGTATAAAATCGAAAGATTATTTTAACGAGTAGTATCTGAACCTGTCCTTTATTAGAACGATTACAACGATATCCTGCATTGTTTGAGACTTATGAACGCATTGGAATACAAGGTGACGTGTTCGGAATCGATGTATCGAGAAAATGATGATCGGAAGACTATCGAACGAACGTTGTATTGAATTTTAAAAAGTTAACTTCTAATATATATATATATCCATGTACACGCATACGTGTCCGACATATATAAATATATTTCTACACACACATACATACATACATACACACATATATACATACATATACGTTTAGGTATGTCAGTTTGTGAGGTTATGAGGACTCGGATGATATTAGGAGACGCTTTGTATGCAGCTCGATGTTTAAGCTCAACGATCGCGTAGGGGACATATCGAAAACTCAACCTCGGCCTTCCCAACCAATCCCCTTTTTCCCCCACTTCAATCCACCCTTCTTCCCTTCTCTCCTTTCTCTAGACTCTCCTCCCTCACCCTTTGAGGCTATCAAAGTTTACAAAAGTGTGACTCTAGCAGTAGCGATTTTAAAATTTCCACGTACCACCTTCGGATTACTTTAGTCTAAGCTTTTTCAACTGACACACCAGGTTAGCGGAGCTTTCTTACGCCGACCAAGCTTTCCCCTCTCCCCTTTACATGCTCACACGCGTTCAACTATAGTAATCTCATCGTTTTTTTTCCTGTTCATGATCTGCGTACGAGTTAGAGAATTCTAACTATTTCTAAAACGATTTGTAAAGCTTTTGATAACGAAAAATATTGTTGAAACAGTAGAATAAAAACACAAATTGATTTTAAACAAAAATTTTAAAAATTCTTTATGAAAACTACGAATAATAATTGGAAGCTGTGGAAAATAATTTTCAAAAAATATTTATAATATCACAAAACGTTTGCATCTTTATTTTTACTTGAAGATATTCCTTATTATAAATAAATACTTAAAAGTAAAATTATTTCATCTCTGTAAAATTAAATCCTTCTTTTTACTAACTCCCAATCATAAAATACGTAAAAAAGATAATCAAATTTGAACTATTACGAAGTGAATAGAAAATTAATAAATATAACACGATAATTTGATATAACGTTTTGAAAAGTGAGATAATATTGTAACAAATAAATAACATTACATCAATGTCGTGAAAAGAAAAAAAGGAAAAGTTTTCTACAAATGAATAAATAAAATGAAAATGAATCGAGGAAAAAGGGAATAGGTGGTAGAGAAAGAGTTAGGTCAACGAGATCGTCGGAAGCTGCTGGATTTGGATAGAAGGAGAAAAGGGTAGATAAAGAAGGAAGAGGATAGGGATGGGTGATAATTAACCTCGAAAATCGTGCAGCAATATAAAACTTCCTAGGCAACGGGTACGTAATGCCGCCGTATAATTTTCTGGCAGCGAGCTATACTACGGTGTGGCACGTAAAAAAAAAAAAAAAAAAAAAAAGGAAAAAAGATAGAGAGAGAGAGAGACCAGAAATGGTCTTCATGGACATCCCAAAAATAAAAGAGAGAATGAAATAGAGTGAGAGAGGAGAAATGGAAATGGTCGATATATAATACCAACACACTGACGCATCATTTTATATAACAACAACACAACACAAAACCAACGAGTGCAACGGCTGACCAAACACGTTCCTTTACTACTACTAATGCACCGTAACACGTTTTATTTCGTTTCTCGGTCTAAAGCGCAATGCAAAACGTTTAAAAAGCTAGCAGTTATCTAAACGATTCAAACAATGTTACATGCGTTAATTTATATATATATATATATATTGCTAGGAATCTTATTGATTTTTCCTTTATACTCATAGATACTTTGAGAGATACGTTTGTACGTATTTACAATATATTTCCTACATACGTATATATATATATATATATGTTTATATGTGTATATGTGTGTGTGTGTGTGTGTGTAATAGAAAGAAGTGAGGATACTGGTCAATGTCTAGGCGATCCACGGTAAAGCTTCAAAGATATATAGCATAGTCAAAGGTATGAAATTAAGAAAAGTGGTAGAGAGTAGAGTAGAAAAGGAAACAAAAAAAAACAACAAGAAAAAAGAATAGAAAAGAAAAGAAATAAAAGAAAACAGAGAAAGAGAAATAAAGTAACAGCATGAAAAGACACGCGACTATCTTTTTTTTTATGCCTTTGTCTTTCTCTTTCTATGTTGAATCGATATTTTCACGAGATAAAGAAAGAATGAAAGAAAGAAATAGAGAAAAAAAAAGAAAATTCAGGAGAAGAAAAAAGGGATGTAGAAGAATAAAGGATAAACCACAAGTCCCCGAAGAAAAAGAGAAAAAAAAAAGAAAGAATAGAGAGAAAGAGAGTGAGCATCGTATAAGAAGGTAAAATATAAGAGCTTTATCTAGAAGCAATAAACTCGTCAAGCCATGTAAGTATATAGTACTTTTTACCCCCCTGTTCTTTATTTTTTTTATTTTTTTATTTTTTTTTTCATTCTTTTTCTATTGTTCTCGTACACACACACGAGAGAGAGAGAGAGAGAGAGAGAGAATGAAAGTAAGTGAAAATGTCCATGGTGAACTCAAACTGGAACCAAACCGGTAGAAGCAGAGTTAACACCGGTAAAGACTATAGAAGAAATCGTTTCGTTACTTGCCACGTTAAAAGCGTAGAAAACACTTCGGTCTATAAAGTGAAGATCCGGTGGTGGCAAGTCTCGAGGGTTGCTGCGCATCACCAACACCACCATCACCGACACTAACACCATCACTACTTTTACCGCCATTACCTTAACGACAATACCACCACTACTGTTACTCTTTATCACTTCATTAAAGCTGCATGAAAAGAACCGAAGGGTAGTGAGGCTTAGTTGTTTTTTTTCTTCTTTTTTTTTTTTTTCGATGAATTCTTCCTCGTATCGTAACGTCCGTTGTTTAAAGATTCTTCTCATCTTTATACTTTCAATAGAAAATAACAGCAGCTTTTAAATATCTCTTTATATATGAATATGTATGTGAGGGGTATATATTTGCTTTCTTCGATAAGACGATTATCGATACTTTTATATTTCTATTTTTTTGTTCTTTCTTTGGACTATCATTTACTAATCTCTCTCTCTCTCTCTCACTACTATTTTTCTTTTTGTAATTTCAAAAAACCATCGATAATCGTAGAGTAGTATCGAGTATTGAAAAAAATAATCGTCATCGATCTGAAGTACTTTTACAAGTTGCTTCGTGTTTTTTTTGTCTTTTTCTTTTTTTTTTTTTATTGTCATTGATTCGAATTTACATTACTTATGTTGCGGATCGTACTTCGTTTACTTTTCGATACTTAAAAAATATTTCGTTTGACTAACTTAACGATAAATCGTACTGTAATGCGAAGAAAGTGACAATTTCGTAAGATAAACGAAAGAAAATTTTACAAAAAGTAAGTTAGAAAAAGTCTCTTATCGAACTTTTCTCTCTCTCTCTCTCTCTCTCTCTCTCACTGTATTTCTCTTTCTGTGTTCACGAGAGAAAAGTTATGCAAGAGTCTTGCTAGCTCAGCAGAATTTCATGCAAATTACTGTTTAAGTCCGGTCTCCGTGATTTTATGTTGAGTGAACTGTAATTTTCAAAGTCGTCGATTTATCGTTGAGGGAAACGTAATTATTCGATTCCTATTTTTGCGTGTGTTTTTTTACTTTTGTCTCTTTTTTTTATTATTTTCTACGTCATTGAATCCGAGTGAGTAAACAAAGAAAAATTTTATTTGACAAATTGATTACGGTAAATCCATTGGCTCAACTTTATTCCCTTAGGAACGTTTATTTCAATGATAAAAGACAATAAAAAAAAAAAGAGAGGAGGAAAAAAATGTTCAGAAACAATGAAATGATAAAGTTCGGATGAAATGTAGTAAGCGAGCGTTGCATATTCAAGTGCGTATACCTCTTCACTGTTACATTTGAAATATAATTAACGTTGAAAATGTATTAGAGAACACGCGGTATTCTTCCATGAAATTCGAATTTAATGTTGGTATAATTTCTTCAAAGTGAGAGAAACTAGCTTTGAAAAATGTTACGCGTTAGCGACGTTAACGACCACGCCCCAACTAAACGTTTTTATACAATACAAAAAAAAATATATATATATATACATATATATATGAAAAAAAAAAAAAACAATTTGATTCACAAACAAAAGCGGATAAAAACAAAAAAAGAAATGTGATCCATTCGAAACGAACACGATTCCACTTAACAAACTTTATCTCTCATGCGAAAAATACCCCTCCCCCTCTTACCATCTGCAACCTAAAAAGATTTACATTTCATTAATTGCATTTCTAATTATCCCCCGTAGAATTTCAATAGTTATTTCAGCTTGAAGGAATTCGTTTAAAATGCCAACGTAACGGAACAATGTAATTGGCTCGTTGTATAACGATCGACGTTGCGAATTAATTGCGCCAGTGTAATAACAGCAAACACGTACTTACATTCTTTATGAATCAAATTTTAAGGAAGAGTCGGTTTAAGGAATGATTATCAAGGGAAACGTCAACAATGAAGACTGAGATAAGAAAAGACGAGTATAAAGACGAAGAACAAGAAGAAGAACAAGAACAAGAAAATCGATAAAATCTCACGACACTAATCTCGAATACTTTTCTATCCGATTTTCTTAGAAAGCAAGTAAAACCTAATAACATTTAGCGTAATTAATGATTCGTAACAAAAAAAAAAAAAAGAAATAAATCAGTTGAGAAAAAAAAATAAAAGAAGAAGAAATGTCGGATATACAACAAATTATTCTGAAATATCTGTCAAGGTATAATTTTAAAATGTACAACTTACGATATTCTATCCTATGGTACTTCCTTCTTACGTTAAAATAAAAGACGACGGGGGTAGTACGGTCGTCCGAGAATGTTCTTATCCTTTAAAGAATACCCTGCGAAAAGTTTGAATTATGGTTCCATAAAAACTTTCCAAGCCCGGACGATTAAGTCGCAAGTAATATAGTGGACCAAGCTAGAACACCTAGACCAAGTACACAGGTGTTAGTATACATGTATATAATGGTGTACATTGTACCCTAACATCTCTAGTTCCTGTATGTTTGCATTTGGGTAACATGCATCCTACGTAGCTCAAGCTAGCCTCTGCAAAAGGGAAGTTGCAGTTCTCCACCCCCTCCTTCCACCCCCATAATGTTACTCTATACTTTATAGTCTATGGTACTATCTAAATTACATACCATACTCGTTTAAATACTTTAGTTGAAAAACTTCAAAAACTATGTCTTCTACTTTAATTTCCTATTTTATTTATTCTTATCTTTTTCTTATTCTTTACTTAATCAAACGTTGCAAAAATAATAATAATTCTCGTCGTAGCTCGTTAACGTTTCGTAGTTAATTTAACCTTTTTGAAATAAAACTTTTGTACTCCCCCTTTCGTATATGTACGGTAAATACATTTTACCTAAGAACGTATGCGACTTTGTTCGTGCATACTTTTCGACGAAAGAAATATATCGGAAAAACAAATATAAATTTTCTGCAAACGGAAAGACAGGTAAACAGACATAGAAGAGAAAGCGAGTATATGGGAGAGAGAGAGAGAGAGAGAAAGAGATATACAACTGCTAATTACCTACATGTTGCTGGAAACTACATACAGAGATGTTTACTCGGTTGCTTCAGCTATCAGAATGAACTACCACTACGAACGTTCAAACAAACCAGAATTTATATAGATTACCTTACTTATTCTTATTACTTGTTTCTGAGCTCTGAGTCAGAGGTGTGTTCTATGGTAACCATGATGCATTGATAATTAAACATGACTTTTGATAAACATTTATTTCGTTTATTTACTATTACAATTATTACACACATAGAACACGTATTACCTCTGACTCGTTGATAAGTAAAAACTATTAAGAAATGATGATAACTATGACACACTTTAATCATTTCTTGAGTAAAAAAGAAATTAATTTTGGATTAGAACAACTTGAAAAAGAAATTTTATTTGTTTTTTTTACAAAAAGATTCGTAAAATGTGATATTAAAAACGTAATAAGTTATCCAAGAACATAATTTTTTTATAGAAAGAAATGATTCTAATGAATATGTTTATTAACAAAATATATATGTTATATGATAGATGTCAAAGCAAATGGTTGAGTAATTTATAATCCCCTTTTTTTCAAGATTTTATTCCATGAATTTATAATCCTCAGATGAGTTAAATTTCTTTACTCTTTTTCTCAATGAAGATCAATATTAACTCCTTTTTATATATTTTTTTCTATAAATAGACATAAATAAATCTGTTGTAATAGAATAGAACGAAACAAGTCCTAAAAACATAAATCGGCGTTTATTTACCAAAGCAAAAGCTTTGTAAATTTGGTATTTGTTGGTGGCACATAAAGCGGTGAGCCAAACTATACCACTGCAATACCACGGGAGGCAATGCATTGTTTACGAATTGCATTAACGTCAGACGCAGTGACCTCTTGGTGAAAACAATTAAGATACAAGCAGGCAAGTAGTCTCTCTCCCTCTCTCTCTCTCTCTCTGTCTCTTGCTCACTCCTTCGTTTTAATCTTCTAGCATCACCATCGCTACCACGTCTTCCATATTCCTTCACCACAGAATCCTCTCAACCGTTATAAACTTTCAACCTTCGTACGAGTGCACGAGTAAACTCTACCGCAAAACTGGAACGTCCCTACGGTTAGTTTAGTTTCGATAAAATACGTTTAAGATTATACGATCTTTTACAATGTGATCGAGTAGGATAATTCTTTTGTGTAAGAGTAGGAGAGAGAGAGAGAAAGAGAAAGATTTAGCATATGACCACTACTACTATCACCTTTGAAAATGTACGTACGAAGAGAACAACAGTAAAGTATAGTAATAAATGACCAGTAAAAGGAACACGATCTAAATAGATTTTAAGTAAATCCGTTACATACATTCTACTAATTGTCCCACGTGCTTTGTTTCACCATTAAATGATTACGTTGAACGAACAAATGACATATAAGAAGATACAATTTATTTGAGTGTAATTTTCTAAAGGACCAATTTTATCTTTTCAATACTTTTATCACATAAATCCTATTTTCTTTTTTTTCTCGTGATATTTCGTTTCACTGATAGCATAAAGAGAGAAATAAGAGAAAGGATAAATATCTCTCTCTTTCTCTTTTTTTTTTTATTTATAATTTTTTTTTCTTTTTAATACTTCCATGTATTCCAATACTTCAAATTCTCTTTCTCTCTCTCTCCCTCTCTGGGTTTCGTTACAACACGATGACGATAAAAGCGACTGCTAAAATTTCGAGTAGGACCGATTTCCAGTAGTTGGCTCTGCACCCCACCCCCTTCCAATCCCCCCTTCCAGCGTACAGAAATTTACTCACGTTACTTTCGAATGTCTCTTTGACGCGGTCAAATTTTACACTCGTTGATGTTTCATCGTCTCTTACGCGTACCTCTGTCAAAGGTAATTCCTACCATTCTAAACGTGCTTTTCGTTCCGAAATACTACTCTCTATCTCTTGAATCTCATCTTCGATTTTTTTAAACCCTTTCAAAAAATGGCTATACTTCCAAATGTACAAAATAAAAAAAAATAAAAAGAAGAGATAATAAATACATAAATAACGTGACTGGCAATGGGTGTTTAGCATATTTTGTATTAAAAAAGAAAATTAATTAACGTTGAAAAATTAAATAAAAATTATAAAATTATTTTATAAATATATTTTAATAAAAATTAAATTAACGTTTAAGTAAAATATACAATATATGTAATAATATAAAATATAATGTAAATATTAAATAAAAATAATAATAAAACACATATTTATAATAATATATTAATAATAAAATAAAAAATAATACACAAATTATATAATAATTTCGATAAATTTTTAACAAAAATAACAAGAAAATAATTTTGAAAAAAATTTACAAACAAAAATATATAATAAATCTAGCGAATATTTTGTTCTTTATCATTGATAAGAGGTGAGGGGTGGGTTAGTAGCAATCATTAAAATTACTAATCGGATTATCGCATATGAAATAATAGACGAGGGGTATTAATCACATTTAAAGCGGACGCACGTGTCGTTGCGTGTAGGTTGCGGCGTGAGATTGCGGAAGAGGGCTTTTGCGGTCCTTTCAAAATTTATCGTTTGTCGCGCCGAATGGCAATCTCGTGTCCCAAACCGTCGACCCAGCCGGATTTCCCCCCCACATTGGGATTTTATGTCGAATAAAAAGCGTACGCGAAGATAGGACGACATTCTCTCTTTCCCTTTATTCCACCACCACCCTTTTCCTCATTCCAAGGATTCTTTTTTTTTCTTTTTCAAACCATTCTGCTCAATTTTGTTCCAACTTACGTGTGTCTACTTTGAATTTTTTTTCTTTTTCTTTTTCTTTTTCTTTTCCATCCTTCTTTCTCTTTCTATCTTGAATTTTTCTATTTTAATTAATTAATAATCACCGATATGATAATTCCTATCAATAAACGTTAAACGTTTAAACATATTTTCAAACACTTGTAAACCGCATTAGAATTCTCCCTACCCCTTTTCTCATTCCTTAAAAAGAACGTTCAAAGATCTGAAAATCTCTTTCACGGTAGAATGCAAAGTAGACTCGGTTGAGAAAGCGAACGTTTTCAGGCTGAAAATGAACAGAGAAAGAGGGAACATGAGAGAGAGAGAGAGAGAAAGAGAGCAAAAAGGAGAAGATAGAAAAAGAGAAAAAATATATATATATATATAGAACGTCGCGTACGAGTAGAAACGCGAAAAGAAAACGAAAAAATTGTGAAGAAGTAAAAAGTGAGAGAGAAGAAGAAAAAAATCGACTTGGAGAAAGAGAGAGAAAGAGAGAGATAAAATTTAAGGGAATGAAAAAGGTCGAAAAAAAAGATAGAGAAAAGGAAAGATATAGAAAGAGAGTCTCAAGTGCCATTTTAAGAGCTTTTAAGCTGGGCGTTAAGCCGGGATTTATTTCTGACCTGTTTACTACGGGAAAACAATTGACTAACGAAACGATGTCGCGTTTACCTAGTTTGCGGCGACTACTTCAAACAAACCCAAGTTCTCGATTCGTTTCATCTGACTAACGATCCAAACGTGGAGAATCGTTGTTGAGTGTGAACGATTTATATTCTCTTAAGTAGATTCCAACAAAACGTCGCGATACTTTACGAGACGTGAGATAGTGAAAACGAATCGATAAGAACACTCGCCAAATTTAGTTTCATTCTAGTGAAGATAACATAAATAAATCCCCCTCTTACTCTCATTGAGAATGAAAGAAAAATATTTCGATAAATAGGTAGGTTATATATTTATATATTTTAATACTAAAACTAATAACACGCGTACGATCAAATGTAATTAGTAAAAAATTCAATGAAAATGCATAAAATGTGTATTATTCATTTCTAAATAAAATAAGGTATATTGCGAAAAGTTTCTAGTTTTAATATATATATTTTATATTGTATTCTATTTATTATAAAGAAAGATAAAAATATAATATTTTTCAATGCAACATTTGTAATCCTTTTAATTATTATATATATTTTCACATTAAACCTAACACGTACGATCAAATGTAATTAGTATAAAATTCAATGAAAATGCATAAAATGTGTATTATTCATTTCTAAATAAAATAAAGTATATTGCGCGGGAATGTTTTTAGTATTAATACATATTATATTTTATTATATTTATAATAAAGAGAGAGAGAGAGAGAGAGAGAGAGAGAGAGAGAGAGATAAAAATAATATTTTTCATAACAACATTTGTAATCGTGTTAATTATTATAATTATTAATAAAATAAATAAATAATGTATAAAATGAAGCAATTAAATACTTTTATGTAATATAATAAACAAGCAAGCGTGTTATACTATAATATATCAACACGGAAAATTTTTATCATAATTAACAGGAACAACGATAATGGAACATTTAAAATGCGAAACGTGGAAGGCTCGATACAAAGGAAAATAACATTATAGTTTATTGGACTTAACGTTCGTAAATTTTAATACGGCCCGGATATACATATCCAGATAATTATGTATATAAAGCCAAAGTGTTCCTGCGTTAGCTTTGCTCAACGATCATTATAGAAGCTTTGTAGAGGAATAATCGTCCGCGAAAATACATCTGCAATTTAATTTTCGCTTTATGGTCTTGTCACGGTTATTCTAAATTCCATTGGCATTTTGAATTATTATCTATCAACGTATAACGTTACATACGAAAACTGATATCTCGTTTAATCGACACCTTTTGGAAAATATTAATATTTTTCCTATGATTTCATTCGTATTATTCGCTAGTTAAAACATTCTCATTTTTATTTGTTTTTATAATAGAAAATATATCGAATTAGTTAAATATTCGTTTTGAATGAATTTAAGTTTCAAATGATATCTATATATTCTCTATATTGATATCTTGTATATACTTCAAACTATTTCCCTAATATAACATCGCGAACGCTAACTATTATATAATCCTTCTGCTTTATCTGAGAAACGCTAAACTCGACATAGAGCTTAAATTCGCACGTCTAATCTTCTAAACTCGTGGTTGTTTAATCTCAAAGCTGACAGCCTGTTACCGTCTATAAGATTTTCTTCAGTATTCTAACGCGACATCTTCGGTTATTTCGAACATCTCATCGACGATAAGGAAAATTCATTAATTAACCAAGTTAAGCTTCATTAAATGTAGAAGATATTCGATACAAAATAATATACAAAAGTTACTTACGAAATAAACGATGCTAATTGCGATATTATATCATATATCTTTATTATTGAAATAATTATATAAACTTGTATATAACGAAACATATCAATTTTCATTGATAATAATAATAATAATAATAATAATAATAATAATAATAATAATAATATCAGTAATAAAAATCAATTAATAAAATTCATTAGTCAAATATTAACGAGTATATTGAATTTGCAATATTTTATCGATCAAAACAAAACAAAAATAACTGGTCAAGTACATATGTAAACGGTTTATCATCGTGGATAGATTTGAAACAACGAAACTTGTACGAATGGTAGATAGAGTAAGAGGAAAAGGAAACAGCAGGTAGAAAATAAATCGTTCGTGGTGGCAATCCAGGAAAAGGGTCTGAATTACGAGCTTCGTTCTAAATTACGAGGGAAACGCGTTTCTAGCCAACGGTCGGTCGAAGGTGATTCGTAAAAATCACGGGAAGTAACGCGTTCGCGTTCCTATTAGTGCTCGATGGAGTAGGATATCTCTCTTTGCCAATGGTTTCGACGCTTTCCAATGGTTAGACGATACAGGACGGACAGTTTACTGGTATATTTATTGGAAAACGTCGCGTTTGTTTCGAACTAGAACATAGTTGTTTGCTTTTCTTCCTTTTTTTTCTCCAATGTTTCCTTTTTTTATAGTTTTGTCGTTTCCTTGGTTTCTTTTTGTTTTCTTTTTTTTTATTCCCAACATGCGAAACAAAGAAAAAAGCATGCTACCAGGGAGGTGGGGGAGTATGTTGTAATTTATACCCAGACGTTGGTCAATGTACCACGTCATTCGTCTCTGAACACCGTAAATCCTTCTCTTACTCGTAACCTGCTCACAGATTTGCTCACGGATCGAATAGAACGAACCGGTTTGTCCGATCGAAGATAAACGTTTGTCTCCTTACTTTAAATCCATCGAGTTTCGGGAGACCCTTTAACGACAAATACCGTCCACTGAAGTTTAAGATGAACTTTACGAAGAACTTTACTAAGTCATTCCTTTTTTATCTTTTTATTTAAAAGTAAGTACTTGTCCTGTATTTATTTATCAATCAAATAAAACACTAACCTCAGAATTATCTCATCTAAATATATAAAAAAGTAGATTTCGTTTGTGCCTAATCGGTAATCTCCAAAAGTACTTCACTGATCTTCTTGAAATTTTGACACAACGTTGCATTCTCATACAGTTAGGTTTTTATTACACATTAATTTATTTATAAAATAATTAATTAATTAATTAAAAAAAAAAAAAAGATACAACTTTTATCTATACGACGTCATATTTTGGTTCACATGAGCCACTGTAACTCGTGACAGGGCACAGACTAGTACTCTTTTAAATATTAATTTTCATCTTACGCGATATTAAATAATATTATAAATACACATAAATATATATAGTTAATTCGTATTCAACCATTTATAAAATATATGTATATATATAGGATTCATTTTACACCGGGTGCACATAACATGAAAATTAGAAATACGTAATAGTGTGTGTAGCAAGGGAAGCAAGGGGTCTACGGTCACGTAAATAATTCGACGCGCTCGAAGAAAACCGTTAATTTCTCGCTGGTGGTTTTCCTCGGTTCTTCGAGGACATAACTACCGCGAAAATAGCATAAGAGTAAGAGAGAGAGAAAAAGATAGAAAGAGAGTGGAAAGGGATGCGAAAGTAGCTGGCGACAGGCGGAAAGACTTTGTTAGTGTTGGTGATGTAAGAAATCCTCTCGAAATTTGCCGAAGAAGATCCTGACGAAAAGAGGGAGTTTAAGAGAAACTGAAAGCACCAAAGAAATACAGAAAGAAAGAAAGATATATATACATATATATATAGAAGAGAAAGAGAAAGAGAGTGCAAAAATAGGAGATAGAGAGAGAGAGAGAGAGTTGAAAAGGATAGAAACGAGGTTTCTACCTTCAGTAGCAGCCTGGCGAGTGACAGTAAGCCGTGGAAGAACTGAAAACTAATTAGCTCGCGAGATTCCATGATGCTACTTGACTAAAAAGGTGCACGCGCACACTCAAGAAAATAATGTTTTCGACTAACAGCAGTAGCAGTAGTAGCAGCAACAGCACACCAGCTTGTCTGAACACCGAAGAGAAATAAAACGACTCTATGCATTTCTCTTTCTACCTTTGCTAAAAAAGATGAGTTTAAGTCTTTCGCTACTACTACTACTACTACTACTACTACTACTACTACTACTACTACTACAACTAGAACTACTACTACTGCTACTACTTCGAATCGTCTCCAACTTCTTCTTCATCTTCTTCTTCTTCTACTTTTTCTTTTTCTTTTTCTTTTTCTTTTCTTCTTCTTTTTGTTTTTCTCTCATCGTCGCTTTTATTCACGAGTCGTTCTATTTGCGATCACCAAGTAAAAGAAACGCAACGTGTGTTCTTTTTTTTTTTTCTTCTTATCTACGTGACCGAGTAAAACTTTGCGTGTTAATAGTTAGAACGAGAAAAACAAAAGGATAGACTGAAAAAAAAAACAAAAACAAAAAGAAAAGAAAGAAAATAAAAAATGGGAAAAACAATGTCTATAGTTGGACGCGAGAGAGAAAAAGAAAATTCATGACGATACTAGACGTGAACGAGAAGACGAGAGGGACTATCATCAAGACACGGATGGCAGGTAGCAAGGAGTTTGCTTTAAAGGGTTTAGGTAAATTGAAAATGGAATTAAATTCTCCGGATGCCGTTCGAGGGGATGCAAGAAATAAAATATAAAAAAAAAAAAAATAGTGAGAGAGAAAGAAAATCGTCCTCCCTTTTTTATATTCCTTATATTTTTTATCTTTTTATGTGTCTTCCCTTTCTATTTTCTTTTTTAAATTTTACTCAACCTCTTTTCCCATTTATTTTCTTCTTCTTTGTTTTTTCTTGTGTTATTTTTCTCCGATTTTTTATGCATTTATACGAATTTTGAGTATAACAAAAATAATTTGTTTTCTTATTTTTTTTTTTTTATAAATAAAAATTATTACCAATAATGGTATAAGTAAAATGTAAATCGTATTGTCGTTCAATGAAGATTCGTACTAACTTTTTTTAAAAACTTCATAAGTCGGAAATATATTTATTGAGAAATTTATAAATAGGTGTCTTCTTATCTATCTCACTTTTCGCAAAAATAAAAAACGAAAAGTGAAGAAAATTTCCCTTCTTACGTGTGATGTAAATATCTCAGCGAGACCGTTCAATGAGAGGAAAAATTAAGATTGTGAAAGTAAAAAGTTCTAGAAAGAGAAAGAAAGAAAGAAAGAAAGGTGAAAGTTCACGATTTCTAGAAAAAGAAAAAAAAACTAAAGAAAGAAAGAAAAAAGAAAAAAAATGAAAAGAAAAGAAAAGAAATGAGCAAAAGTTCTTGATTTTTAATAAACAGAAAAAGTGCGAGAAAAATGAAGTGAAGATAGAGAGGGTGTAAAAGAATAGAATAAGAGAGGGGTGTTAATGATGAGTAGAGAAAAAAGAGAGAGAGAGAGAGAGGTGGAAAAGAAAAGAAAAGAAAAGAAAAGATAAAGACAAAAGGATTGTGGAACAAGGACACTCTATCAATGTATCCTGTTGCGACTAAAATACGATGAAACTGTGTGTATGTTTGTATGTGTATGTGTAACAAAAGAAAGAAAAAAAACAAAACCAAAAAAAGATTGATAATCGAAAACTCGTTAAATCTTAACTTCAAAGTGTCAACGACACTACGCATTTGCT
The DNA here is from genome assembly GCF_049000335.1 of Polistes dominula. NCBI lineage: Eukaryota > Metazoa > Arthropoda > Insecta > Hymenoptera > Vespidae > Polistes > Polistes dominula. The sequence goes on from NW_028301147.1 coordinate 2,687,713, forward strand.
TAATTACAAAAATTTCTGATTCTATTGAATTTCATTAAACAAAAAATCAAAAAATCAAAAAATCAAAAAGAAAAGAACAAGGAAGAAAAGTTGGCTTTTACGGGGAGGTATGATAGAATAAAGGACGATTAATACCTGCCAAGTTTTACGGTGCTGTGAATAGTACAACGAACTAAAGGGATCGAGTGTCGGTTTGCTGAAGTATCGATAGGAACAAAGTACCAGCGTCTTCTACAGCATCTCTTTTTTCCTTCCTTAATCCTACTACTCGTTTCATCCTACTTTACCCTTCTTATCTTCTCTCTCTCTCTCTCTCTCTCTCTCTCTCTCTCTCTCTCTCTCTCTTCGATCGTTCACCATTGAAGCAAAGACGAATGGAACAAAAAGATACGTCGCCAGCAGCATTTCCTAGGATCGGATATTCAATTCCAGTTTTCCGACTTTGTCATCTTGTTTGCAGCTAGGACAACGAGGTAAACGAAGACGATGATTATGATGATTATGATAATGATGACGATGCTTTTATAAGTATTCTAACCATTAATAAAAACCCCCATTTATGATATTTCTCACACAATTAAACTTCGATTTAACTTGAAGTTTATTTTTTTCTTTCATTCGCGTATTAGTTTAATTGATATCGCGTTATAATAATTTTATTTATTCGTATGTTAATATGTAACGCGTAAGAACGATAAGAAAAAATTGTATATGTAATAGAAAAGCAAATAAGAAAAATGATTTGGTATAAAGCAGTCCGTTTCTATTCGAAATCTCGCGTAAAACTGATGTTTATTCTCAAATGTCAACAAATCCTACAGACTGGAAATAATTTACGTGTTTATATTTACTTCCAAATATTTCTAGACTCGCTTTTAACGATACACGATTTATATAAATAAGAAATAAATAAAATTAAAAAATAAAGATGAGGTGTGTCTGAATTACTTTCTTATTTTTAAAAATATACCGAATTTATACGAATAATAATATCATGATAAAATTTATTTTTAATTGAGTATCCTTTTGAGTAAAGCATTTTAAGAATTTTATTTTCATTTGGAAAAATGAATATCCGTTACTGAAACGGCCAAATTAATATCGTACGATTATTTTTCTCTCTCTAAAAAAAAATGTCGATATATCTTCTTCAATAAACGAGATTTAAAATAAATAAATAAATGAACACACAGTTGGAACTTTCTTTTTAAGTAGTAAAACTCGAAGATTCGATGAACGATAATGAGTCGATGGTTGTGGATGGTAAGTATCGACGCACAGGTATTAAAATATTATAAGAATCGAATTAGAAAGAGGAAAGTAAAAAGAAAAGAAGGATAAATTAATAAAAAAGGTGGTAGGTGGTAAAGAAAGAAGGAAGGAAGGAAGGAAGGAAGGAATGAATGAGTCCGGTGCCAAAGTCGGAGAGAAAATTCGTGAGAATATTAGCGATACCGATTTAAAGGTAGTTCGCGCAAAAATACTGCTAATTACGTTGGAACATAGCCAAAACGGGATCCAAACCCCCCCCCCCCTGCCCTCCCCGTTTTCTCTCGTTCAACCCTCGAAAATATTTTCAAATCGTTTCTGCGTGGCTGCCATCGCAGAACTGTCGCCATTGAAAATGTCTATCGATAATAGGCATTAAATTTTGAGTGGTGTCTTTGAAACGTCATATCCACGAAAATTCAAGTATCTACATATGTATTATATATATGTGTATACGTTTAGATATACATACGTATATACATGTATGTACATAAATACGTGTTTATTCAATTTGCGACTCGATGAAGTGGAAGCTGCAAACTTCAATATTATGATCCTTGTTGGGATTTCAATTTCAATCGTTATGTTATAATTGACGTAACGACGATGTAACAATTCATTGTGAGAGAGAAAGAGAGAGATAGAGAGATAGATAGACACATATAAACATATTGTATTGACACTAACTAAATAATCATTGTATCATTCGTGAAAATCTATTTCTCGAGAAACAGAAACAACATCGATTTCGTAGTAACAATCGTGTGTGTTATCAAGTATGCTTTTAAATGAAATCCCATATAGTAAAATGCACCTAAGGGTGTAACGCGGGAAACGTTGACACTTGTACACGTGTTAAAGCTGTAAAATGACGCGCGATACCGGATAAATCCATTTTGCATAAAATCGATGTTACACGTTGACACGAAAATCTATCTTCTCGTCTGGTGACAGGGTGTCAAGCGTAAACGCCATTATCTCTGAGCTGTGAGAATTTGAGACTCTTTAAATGATTTTTACTTCTTTTTTTCACCTCGCTTTTATTTCTCATTTTTATTTTTTTTTTTATTTCATCATTCTATACTCCATTTTCTAACATCTACATGTGTGCGTGTATGAGAAAATACGTTCGTTTGAAACATTCGAGTTTAATGTTCTTGAACGAATATCCGTATAATTAAAGTCATTATTATCTGTAAGTAGTAGCATGAAAGAAATATTAAATTACATGATTATCTAGAAAGAAAAAAAAATTAATTTCTAGTAGTAAAGAAAAGTTGATTATCACGGTGTAAATTATTTATCGTAACGCGAATATATATATATGTATATTCCTAGTTTTTTTTTTATTTTTTTTTTATAAACACCAACGTACGAACTAGATTCGAAACGGAAAATCCATATTTCACATACGAAATCACTTAACGCCCTTTCCGAGTTTACCTCGCACATGTTAACGCCTCGATCGATAGCATTGCGCGATACCATAGTAATAAAGAGAAAGAGAGAGAGAGAGAGTGAGTGAGTGAGTGAGAGGTAGATAGAGATGTAGATAAATTTGTTAAACAGCGCATGAGACGTCAAGTAAAAGTAGGAGAGAGAACAAAAAAAAAATAGAAAAGAAATTCAATAGATAAATGTTGTTGAAAAGAAGGCAGAACAATAAGAATTTCTACTGCATGATTGATTCACGTTCTTTTTGAATGAAAAGTTAGATAAAGACAAAGATAGAGAGAGAGAAAGAGAGAAAGAGAATAACGACAGAAAAAAAGAAAGAAATAAAATACATGAAATGAAAAGAAACACAAAGGATCAAATAGAAATCCCATTCAGGTTTTGCACACAGAGATTTCCGGTTTGTATGTGAAAAAAAAAAAGAGAGAGAGAGAGAGAGAGTTGAGAGAATAAGGAAAAAACAATTGGCGAGTTTTCGATTGGCTCGTATTAAATTTCGACTTCATTAACGGACTATTGTGTTTCGGACGAGCTGGCAACAAGAAGTCAATGCACGGAGCTTCTGGCTCGCAGTAAAAATGTAAAATAGGAGAGCAACGCAGAGCAAGCTCCGAGCGTTCCGAACGTTCCAATCTCGAACTCCAATGAGAAGAGTAACCCTCCCCCCTCTTCTCACCCCTCAACTCCCATCATTCCCTTCTTTACCCCCATTTCCACCCGTCGAGCTAGCACAACCACCACCCGAACCGAACTCGATCGTCGTGAATAAAACTACTAAACCACCCATCCACCCACTTCCCACACTACCACCTCCTTTCTCTATCGATGGTAATTTCCAAAACGCTCAAGAGGAAAGTATCGATCCTGGTGAATTTTATTTTTACTTTAGGTGATATACAATCCTATATGATCGACTTTTATTCACGAAATACAATGAACTCGAATGAAATATGTGTTTTTATCGCTACTATTGTTATTACTGCTAATCTTTTTAATTTTTTTTTTTTTTTTTTTTTGTAAGAATATGTTCCAATCGTTAGAAAATACATTTGTTTTTTTTTCTTCTATTTTCGCGTGTACACCCTAACTTATTTTCCAGCAAAAGAAAAACAATGTACGTTTTAGTACGATGATTTAAACATTTTCATAAGACAACACGACTTTTTATTTAATATTTCTAATCGATTTTCCATTACCTCGATAAGGTAAATCTTTTTTTACGAAACAAAAACTCTATAATTTATCATTTCACATTGTGTTATCAAGGATTATCTCGATATATCGTATAATCGACCCAAATAATAAATTGAAACAAAATTAATTTCTTATCTTTCTTTTTTATCTGCCTGTTTGTTCTATCAAACATTTAGATTCCTCTTCCATTCGACGGATTCTAATTACTCGAATATTTTCAGGTTGCTCGATTTCAATTTAAAAAAAAAAAAAAAAAAAAAAAAAACAAATAGAAGTAGTATATGTTAGAGTAAATAGAGAAGCTGTAGGGGGATACAGGTAGGAATAAAAAAAAAAGAAAATTGCGTACAGACGAAAGAGAGCTTTGAAATATGGGTCCTATCGTATTACGAATAATAAAAAAGAAAAATGAAAGAAAAAGAGAGAGATAACTAGAAAAAAAAAATAGACATTGAAAAAGAGAAAGAGAGATAGAAATAGAAATAGAGAACAAAGAAAGAAAGAAAGAAAGAAAAAAAAAAATTCTCGTCCGTGTTTCCCTCCCACCCTTGTTCTCGTTGAAATATTTGCCGGTGGTGGGCACAAGGGCGCGGCGTGTGCAGCCGATAAAACAAAATCCGATTTAAATGCTTTGTTTTCGTCACGCTTTTTTTCCCACCGTCGAATACCGATCGTGCCTGGGTCCTAATTGATTTGCGGAGTAATGGATCAAGCGGTACCACACGTCCAATCCTAGATAGAGAGAGAGAGAGAGAGAGAGAGGAAGGAAAAACTAAAGTCGAAACTAGCAGTACGAACGAACAATCCAACGAAGCTATGGCCAATAACATGCAGGTTTTGCGTTTGGGTATGCGCTAGATCGAACAAATTCGATGAGTATAAACCCGTACGTGCCGATATACGAGAGACACATTTGCTTGCGTTCATCCACGCACAAACTTTCCAGATAACCGAGAAACTCAGAGAAACATAGAGATAAAAAAAAAGAGAGAGAAAGAAAGTGTGAAAAGGTGTGTGTATGTGTGTAAGAGAGGACAGAGAAAGAATATGCATGAGAGAATTTATACATAAAAGAAAAAATGAGAGAGCTGGTATATGTATGAAAAAGATATAAAGAGAGTACATGTGTGTGTGTGTGTGTGTGGTGTGTGTGTGTGGTGTGTGTGTGTTGTAAGAAAAAAATATAGAAATACTTCTGTGTAGTGAGCGATATACTGTATGATATTCCAGAAATACTTATATCGTTCTCTTGATAATTCGTTAACAGAGAGATAGCCACATTTACTCAAACATATGTGTGTATGTATGTGTACATAGATCGATACTATTCGTTTCATTTTGTCAGATTGTTTGATCAAAATAAAATCCTCGTTTATTTCGTCTTCCCGTTAATTCGCTTTCCACATTTTATTCTGTAATCAATAACGTTTAGACAAGAGTTATATATATATATTAAATTTAAACAAAAAAATTAGGTTATTTATCCGTGTAATATATTAGTATATATGTGTGTGCATGTGTTTATATATGTTTCAGTGAAATTTCCCTCTTTTTGAACATAGTAGAAATATATATATTTATATAAATATTTTTTTTTTTATATTCGATATAGCATGAATCATAAAGAAGATTAACGAGTTTCCATTGGATTTATCGAGAGATTTGAAATTTCATCGATAACGTCGGAAATGTTTTCGACTTTTTCGATCATTTCTCCTTTCATGTTTTTCCGATGTGATTGTTATATTTTCTCTCTCTCTCTCTCACACACACTCTCTCTCTTTATCTGTGAATGATCGGTAATAAAGTAAATAAGCTATTTTGAGTTCACGATTGTCTACATTTCCTGCTATTAATCATTTTCTTTTTCCACTTCTTTTTTTTTCCTCCCCTATTTTTTTATATTCCACGTAAACTTTTACATTTAACGAGCTTTTTATGAGAGATCGTAGAAAAAATATTATCGAAGTTTGACGTTTCTACCATTAATGAGTTTTTATACCCTTCCTCCTACCCCATCCTTTAATCCAAATAAATCTACAGGTAAAATATAAATAAATGTTTGGCAATGTTATTTAACGAATATTCGTATATATCATTTGAAATCATCGTATTTGTACGAAACCTATTAAGAAAAAATGGTTTTGTTTAAATAAAAAAAAAAAAAAAAAAACAACGCGTGTATCCAGACTCTCTCTCTCTCTCTCTCTCTCTCTCTCTCTCTCTCTCTCTCTTCCTAAACTTTCATTTTCTAATCATACATTCCATTTCATTTTCATAAACGAATGAAACTAATTAAGTAAAGCGGACAGGATAACATCATTGTAATTGGTAACTCCGTTAAAACTCTGATTTAACAAAGAGGAACACACGTAAGCGAACGTGCGTACAAATCTTTCATAATAAATGATACTAACTACTAGGTACAAACTTTGAATTGAAATTATAATATGGGGTAATGATAATTAGCACGACCAGTAGGGTAATCGTTTAATCGAATGTGTATTTATTCTACGTTAATGAGATGTTATATTTAGCATAATAAACGTATTAAGAGTATAGATAGAGAGAAAGAGACAGAGAGAAAGTGGATATCAGCTTTATTGTTCAAACAATCAACGATTAATTCAAATGTTTTGATAATAGGCTCATTAAAGTAGAATAATTCTGTATTTCGTTTGTAATATTACATACAATGAATATAAAGGAAAATATTTCAAGATTAAACATTATCTATCTTTCACAATTTTCAACGTGTACCATGTAAATAATCAAATTTCAATACGATTATCCATGATTGGTAATAAAATAAAAAATTAAAAAAAAATCTCTCTCTTACCTTTTTCTATTAAAATATTAATAAATTAAACAATATAAATTAGGGTAGTATTTAGTGCCTATAATCGTAATCATAATTAGGTATCATATTTCTATAAATTACACGAAGTAAATGTAAATGATCTGAATATGTTTATATAAAAACAAATTTTACAAAACATTGTTATATTTTTTTCTAAACCCTGACGTAACTCTGACGCAAATTTAGAACCATCCCCCTATTTTAGTTTATTTTATGTTTCGGTAATAATACAAATATTTCGAAAGAAGAAAAAAGGTTTAAGAGAAGAAGGGATTTACATACATTATGTGAAAAGACCGATCCGCTTTATATTTTCATTCTTGTATGTATTTGTAGTCTTTATGCACGTATATGGATTTGTATAAGTGATAAAAGCCTAAAAATAGGACGACCATAAACGACACTAGGCCCGTTCAACTAAATGACAAACGCAAACCGTTCTAAATGGTTTTTCTTTGTAAGATGATCCTAAACACAAAGTGGATAGTGATTGAACCTTTTTCGAAAATACGTGAGAGTGGTGAGATTGACAGTTTGAAGAAAAAAAATATATCTAAAATAAACGATGAAAGATTTGGTAAGAAAACAATCATGTGAAAATGTTTCCTAAGATGCAATTATTAAAAGAAAAAATATATTTAGGATATTATTTTATAAAATTAATTTAATTTACTTATATTATTGTTTTATGTTATATAAAATAAAATGATCAAATATGTGAGACTATGAACCGAAGTTATTCTTGCAAACGATTAAAGGTAATAATAATCTTCTTGAATAAAAATGAAAATGAGATAAATCTTTTTTTCTAGTAATATTAATCGAGATAAAATAATAATGCGGGTACTGGCGATAACTTAGGAAGTTGGACGATGTCATAGTCAGAAAGTAGGTACTTCCCTTATTAGATTAACTCTGCCATCATAGTAACCATATATGCTTGGGGCTTGCACTCACGACTTGACCAACTTGCAGAGGACCCAAGGTGAAGAGTAATAGACGGGAAGGCTAGGGGATACGTGGGGTAGAGACACCGAAGTGTAATGCGGTCTACGCTTCAGTCTATAATAATGTTATGCACCTAACTAACTTCGTCGATCTAGTTCCCCAATATACTCTCCCACCCTCCAATCTTACACGTTCTGAATCTACGTGCCGGTTATTACCCTTACTCGCATTTAATCTAAAGAAAGAGAAATATGCAGTGAGAGAAATAAAAGAGAAAGATCTATTCAACGAAATTATATTTCAATGTTATTTAATATCTAAATAAAAAATTCATCCTCTTTTACATCTCTCACTAATCTTACCTCTTTTACCTATGAGTTTCTTTAATTCAATTTTTCACCACACTTTAAATCAATTTTTCGTTATATCTGTAATATGTGTACACACATTGATTACCTAATTCAATGTTTAAACAGTTCAATGATCAAAGCATATATAGTTTTGAGGTTTGTTTTCCTAATTAACGATTGAATTCTACCTCGTTATTGACCTAATCTCTCTTTGATATCATTAATCAATGATTATTTTTCTCTAAATTAAAATAACTTAAATACCAAATGAACGTTAATTAAATATCTTCGATAATGCATAATAACATTTAAATAATTAATCACTTAATTAAATAAATCAAGAATAACGTGAAATGTAAAATACGCATATTATATTCTATTTTTAATTATTATTTATTTTTGCAGGTGAATAATACGTATCATTCATATACTCTAACTACTATAAATCACGAATTAATAATGGCACACATTCCACGTTCATCTAGACTATTTGTTAATGAACACGAATAGGAAAAAGTCAATGAAATTGGAATGTTGAACGTAGAGTAGCTACTAACAAGGGAGAATTAATTATTCGAACATGTGGTCGATAGATTATGTAATATTTTACATATACCAACTAAATTGGAAACACCTGAAACTGACGGGGGACTAAACTTTCTCGTCTAAAATCTAAACAGGTTCTCTCGCTATCTCACTATCCCTTACTATCTCTCTCTCTCTTTCACACACTCTTGTTCACCCTCATTTACAGGTTAAGAGAAGGGAGGGAGGAGAGAGAGAGAGAGATAGGGAAGCTTCAATAACCGGAAGACATCACCTTCAGGTGTTGAATCCTCTGCATAGTGCGTGTGCATCTGTGTTTACGTCTGTGTATGTACGTGCATCGCCACTATGTTAATAGGAATAGTGTTTGTGTATGTGTATGTATATATGTATGTGTGCGCAAACGCGTTTGAACGACCGCGGCAACGGTACGTTATAGATGCTTCTCGGATGCAATCAAACCGTAATAGAATGTCCACGGTAAATAATAGCGTTCCTCCTTTCATGGTTCATCGCCAACATCGATGCACCATGAATATTGTCGAACGAAACTTCCCATTCCATTGAATTTCTAGTTTTCTACCAACGCTAATAGCATCTTTTCGCATGTTTCCTTTCCCCCCTTTCTATTCGAGAATATATTGCTCAGTTACGTGTGTGCATCAGTGTATACAATTGTGTCTGTGTGTGTTATTGACGATTATCGAATTTATTCTACCAATAGAATGTTTTATTCAAAACTACTATCTCAAATAAAAAATAAAAGGAGGATAAAAAAGGTAACTTCTGTTGAAGTAGATTATATCGTAAAAAACGTGAGTTTGGTTAGTATCATATCACATATTCGTTTATAATCTAAAACTGAATTTTTACTGTAGAAAATGAAAAGAAGAAAAAAAATTGTAACAAATTTTTACGAATATGAATTATAAAATAATCCGAAAAATCTTGATGAAAGAGAAAAAGATTATGATAAAATAAATTTTTGAAAATAATTTAAAATTACTGGCAGAATTAAATTTATGCGCCAAAGGATAAAACGAATATTGGGTGAGAAAAATGTTGTGATATGAAAAGAAAAGACAATAAAAAAAATTGAACAAATATTTTGCAAGGTATATATATATATATATATATATCGTGTTCAACTCAACCAATAATATTTGACGAAAATAGAGTCTTCACTGTAGTATCTGGTGCAAAATTTCGATTCTAGAACAAGAGGTAAAAAATTCAAAAAAAATCAAAAAGAAAAAAGAAAGGAAGTATCGAACGGAAACGTAGCGATATGTCGGTGAATAGTGCAGAAAAAAAGGGGAAAATCGAAACGCATTCGTTAACGAACGCTCTTTCGGTAGACTTCATACACAACATTTGGTCTTTCGAAAAATCAAAGAGCGTATACCGTCGACACAAAGCAAACCGGTTTCGTGTCGTACTGATGAAACTGAAATTGGACACCGTGCACGCCGTTCTACCGTTCTCGGAATCATGTAAAGAATTGCTAGAACGAAAGAGAGAGTGAGAGAAAAAGTAAGAGAGAGTGAGTGAGAGAGAGAGAGAGAGAGAGAGAGAGAGAGCAAACGAGGGAAATTGCGATATAGATGCAAAATTTCAGCGAGCACGACAAAATTGGATAAAAAAGTTAATACGTTCTCTTTCTCTCCCTATCTCACTCTCTCGGTCATGTGGGCCCTTTTTTCCTCTCGCACAGTGTAAGAGCGAAGGACAAAATAAAAAAAAATTCAACGCTGAGTTAACGAGAATCCGGTGAAGAGAGTAAAGGAGACCTGTTATCAGTGATAACTAATATCCTATCTTCATTTTCTTTATCACCAACCTTTCTATCTATTTTTTCATTGAGAAAAAAAAAGAAAAATTATAAAATAAAATTCTATGCTCACTACAAAAATAAGTTTACTACGAATGTTCAATAATTTTTTTTTTTTTTTTTAATTATTTATTACGAAAATAAAAAATTAAATAAATAAAATATTAAATATATATTTATATTAATCGCACGAGATGAAATAAATTGAATGCCTCACGGTACAGAAGAAAATTAAAAAGAAAAAAGAAAAGGAGGAAGAAAAAATAGAAAATTTTAAAAGAGGGATAGAAATAAAATCCACCCCCAAAAGGAAAAAAAGAAATATAGCCGGATAAACGACTCGATAAAGGGAATTCGGATGAACGAAAGGCGTCATCGACGAAAACCACGGATCGACGGAATCCACGTTATTCGTTGGGTACGTATATATATATATATATATATATATACATACTACACATACACACACGTGAATACATATAAGCCATTGGAAACTGACCGTAAAACGTAGCTGGGTTTCGTGCTAGCGCGCGTATTTACGCTTGCGTCCGTATCTGAGAAATTGAAATTGATTTATCGATGAATCGCCGATTGAAAGGTCGAACGGGTGGCTAACGAATGGGACTGACGGACGAATGCAGGCCACAGAGCTCGTTTGAAATTCATGAATTCCGCCATATCTATAACCAATTAGGACACACACGGTCGAGCGAGTTTGAGATGACTTGGAAGGGAGGGTGACGAAGGGTGAGCAGGGAAGTGGGAGAAGGTGGTAGAGTGATGTGATAAGGGTGGGGGAAAAGGGGTGAACAGGTTTGAAGAGGATAGAAGAACCAACCCTCTCCTGGCACGAGCACTCTCCTCCCCCCCCCGTCCCCCCTCCCCCCGTCCCCCCTCCCCCTCCACGTCCTGTCTCACCCCCAAACCCACGGACAACTTTAATGAAAGCCTTTCAAAATTCACCGAACGCTCCATTCTTTATCGAAGCAATTAGAATTCCCATGCAGCTTGCATAAACTATCGGCTGCCGGGCGGTCGATGGGGAAAAGGAAGAAAATTACTGGAGTGCCCGCAAACCGTATCTGAGCTTCCCTTGTGGTTAGATATTACGTGCGGTCGTCGATTCTAATTAGAAGGAAGTACAACGCCGTTAAAACTGCGAAAAGGGAGACTACAAAAACGTGCTGCTTTCTAACCTTCTGATATATATATATATATGTATATTGTATATATCTATATACAAAATAGAAAGAGTGTATATGTATGTATATATGTATACTATTTAACGTTTTAATTTATACCTCAGTTGCAAAGCTTTTTTCTTTCTCTATTTACCCACTGACACGATTAAGAACTTTTTATTCTCGAATAAATTTCTAAACTTTTTCTACGTAAATAAAACGAGAAATGTCTTTAAAATAAAGTCATATCAAAAACGATGAAATAAATTTTGTAAAATTCAATCTTATTTAAGATCGAACAACATTATACAATTCTCGTGTTACCATAGGACAATTTAATCGTTTCAATTCGAGACATCCAAACCAATGTAGGGTAGGTAAATTTCCAAAGCTGTAACTAACAATGAAGACACAACGAAGACGAGAACGTTTCTGGAGAGTAACTCCTTGGAAACGTAGATTTCAACGTACCTGATTCCTCCACGGGTGGTATCGTAATTCAGTGTACGAGTTCCATGCCGCCATGTTACGTATCCAGTTGGTTGAGGTATATTGCTAACGACACACTTCAGCTCTATCGTACTACCTGCTTTATAGAATTTATCGCCGGTGGTCTCACCATGCTCGTCAACTATCTCAACTCTTGGTACTGTAAAACAAAAAGGATAAATATTTTTCTTTTATTATATTACATTTCAATATTCAAACATATTTAAAGTAACATTAAAATACATTTAATTATTAATATATATATATGTATGTTTTTTATTTCCTAAATGAATAGAATTTTATTTAATGTATAAAAATTATTTAAATAATAATTATAATATATTCTTATTTAAGATTATTTGTTACATTTATGTGATATTAAATGTAACACATAATTTGAAACGAAGACAGTAATAATTGTGTATTCACGAGTATGTTGTGAAGAATGATTAACAATATGATTAGCAATATATAAAAAGAAATAATTAGAGTATCCGAAACAAAGATAAAATATATCGATAAACACTTTGAACGATGTGTGACTTTAGAATTGCGGTCGCAAGAAGCCGCAACGAGTACGCCGCGAAACGTCCAAAGTCAAACTGTAATCTGGAATCTAAGGGTCGTAGTAATATATTTACTCTGTGGTTTTGAGAGAGTTTAGATAAATACATAGCACTCAACGTATCAAAGAGAATCTATTTACTCGTATCTATATATATAGATTCTAATTTATCTTCATAGAAACGATGAATTATTGAATCTTTAAAAATTCTTATAATGAGCATAGTCATATGACAATGTTTGTTTCAGTCAAATGATATAAAATAATTATTATACATTGTACTTTTTTTTCTATCAATCATGATAATCAAAAAATACAAAGTAATGTGAATTAATAAAAATTTTAATAAGTGTTGAAATTAATTTTAATTTAATAAAAGATCAGCACATTACAAAAATTGTACTGAAAGAAACAAGTATATTTTTTATTCAAAATAATTATAATGAATTTAACATTAATAAATATATACACATAAAATGTTACAATTAAAGATACGTTATACTAATATTTATTCAGGTGATTGAATACAAAAGTATAAATTTAATTTAGTTGAAAAAAATAAATGATAAATAGTAAAATATTAATAAATGTTTATTAGCGAAACATAAATAATCGTCATATCAGTGATTAGTAGAAAGGAGAGGTATCGAGTATATCACGTTACTACGTCGTTCATTTAATCGGTTATACGGAGTTCTATGGAACGAGCTCCATTTGAGTATAAAGTTATATCGTGCCTCGATGGAGTCTGTTGGAAGCAACAGTCTGGAATTAATTTCGATGTTGCTAGCTAGCGGAGGCGAAGAAACACCGACGAGGAGTAACGAACGAACGAACGAACGAAGGAAGGAAGGAAGGAAGGAAGGAAGTGAAGTAAAAGGATGGTGGTGGTTGGGTAAAAGGAAACGAAACAAGCTAGACATACATATGTGCATATGTATGTTTGTATAAAATGATATACACATACGTTTAAAAGAAGAATCGATTGTAATTGAAATGAAAAGTGATAAAAAGAAGTCTCTTACTAAACTTTTTTACAACCTAAAATTCAACGCGTGGTAAAACACACAAAAAAACACACACAGACTATTGGTTCGATATAAACTTAAAGAAATTCTCGAAACTATGAAAAAGAAAACAATGAAAGGAGGAGAAGAAGAAGAAAAAAGAACAATCTATGAACAAATAGTTTGTGTTATATATTTTTATAGGAGAAAAAAAAAGAACTAAGAAGAGAATCGAGTTTTATAACTTTACGTGATAGATAAAAATCATGACTTGTTTTTTTCTTTTTTTTTCTTGTTACGTTCCAGTAGACTATTCACAGTGTTGTTTCTATGGCTTTTGTCAATTTTCAATATCTTAAAGGTAAAGTGAAAAAAAGAAGTCTATTGTAACTATTGCAATCACTTATTAGAGGAAGTTCAAGATATAGAATAGGAGTAGGTATAGGGATAAAGATCGACAAAAGAAATGTACAAAGAGTTATACAAAGATAGTCATGTGTACTTGTGTTTGTATACTTGTTTATACGTTTCTATGTATGTATATACCTATACGTATACAAGGTAGATAGATTGGAAGAGAGAATAGGGATGGTTGATAGAAGGATGTACTCTGACTTAACGAATAGTAGGAATCCGCGAGTTTAGTTAATTCCAAAGTAGCTGGTCTCGGTTTCTCTGTCGGGATGTTACCAGTAACCAGAGAGATGTAGTACGATAAACGAGAAACGACTCTCAGGTACTGTGTGAAGGAAGGAAACTGAATAGCTGGTAGAAGGAATGTTCAGTAGGAGGAGGAAGATGAAGAACGGAAGAGAACATAGATGACAGAAAGTGGGAGGTAAATAAGGATAAAGAGAAGAGAGAGAGAGAGAGAGAAACAGGACGAGAGAACGACAACCATAGTAGCAATCAGAAGAACGAGAACGAACGACTACGAGTTCGCAGCAAACAATCGTACGATCCTTTGCTTCGTGACGCCAGTTAATCAAAGCCTCAACGGACTGGTAGACCACTGTGTTGTTTTCTCTCTCTCTCTCTCTCTCTCTCTCTCTCCCTTTCTCTCTTTCTCTTTTCTTTTCTCTCTTGGATGCTGACGTTCACAAACAATAGTCCACTAGAAGCAAACTTTTAAAACGTCCATTTGAAAAAAAAAAAAAAAAAAAAAAAAATCCATTTTCACCGAAACGAAGGGCCACCGTAACCATTGACACTCAACCTTTTCTCTCTCTCTTTCTTTTCCCTAGAATCTCGATATTTTTTTGCGTTTTACTACGTGTGTTTCTAGTATCACCCTACGATCGGCTAAACAACAAACGTTGGTTCTGCGTTACTACTCTTTAATTATTCTCCATTGTGTCTGTCAGAAAAAGAAAAATTAAAAGATTGAGAGAGAGTCTCGGTTGACCAGCCGTCGGAACCATCCAGCACTATTTTCCATTTAACTTTTCTCTATTATTTCGAAAATACTAGCCCCAAACGCAAAGTCCTCTGTTGGCTAACCGAATCGAGAGAGAAAAAGGAAAACAAGAAAAGAGGAAATAGAAAGAACAAGTCGTTGAATAAAAGAGAATAGAGAAACAATGGTTGCTGTGATTTCTTTAGGAAAAATGGTGCTGGTTTTACTTGGACCTACCTACCTACCTTCCTTCCTTCCTTCCTTCCTTCCTTCCTTCCTTTTTTCTTTCTTTCTTTCTTTCTTACTTTCCTTGAGCTTCCTTTGTTTCTTAGGAAAACGTTCTGAGCCATAGGAAACTTACTTTCTCCGAATAAAGAAGAAGAAGAAGAAGTCTCCCAATGTACTCGACCCGAATCTTACCAACTCCCGTCCCGCGGACAAAGAATAATACCCAGCTAGGATCTTTCTTACCCTTCTGCCTTGTACCTTTCGACGCATACCTCCCACTCCTTTCACCCCTTTCTCCCCACCTAAGTTTCTACTTTTGCCGCGTGAGAACTTTCAGGCTTCCCGGTTAAACTCCTTCGGCACGACGACAACAAGTCGAAACTTTACTCGTGGTGTACCACGTTACTAATACTAATACTAATACTATTTCTGTAATAGTATTCGACAGATCTTACTTCCTTTCAAAAAGGGCAGTTACCACTGCTACTTACTACAAAATGTTCATACTTTTCACCACTGCGTTTTACTAGCGACTACGTAAATACGTAGTTTTGTTGAATAAACAAATGGAACAAAATAATTTAACGAGAAAAATTTCTTAGATGAAACGAGTTTTAAGTTTTTGTCTCTAACGTGTTTAATATTATTTCGAATCGCATTCTCGCTACCGAGATAAGGATGATAATAAGATGCAAAGTGATAACGTGGTACTGTGAATACTTTTAAAGAAAACTAAGACATGATACGTTCGAGTAAAAGATTGTAACTTTTCGTACCGTATCGTTGGTGTATAAAACAAACTTTTAACTGATAATATAGAAACACACGTGTATGAATTTTTTTTTTATAGAATATAAAGGTAACATAAAAAAATAAAACATAAAAAATAAAGTTTGGTTTTCTATGGGAGAAACAAATGAGATAAACTACTGTAGTACCACTAACAAACCGTATTTACTACATACGAAAGAGTAGTCTGATTTAATATCGAGTTATACTACTGCTACTACTTACTTTACACTCGCTAAGCGTTATGCTTAATTTATAAAAAAAAAAAAAAAAAAGTTTGACGCGATATCTTCAGCGTTATAACTTACACTCGTAAAGACAGTTTTTAAGTAAAAATATAAAAAAAAAAACCAACTTAAAGTGGAAGTGTTATAAAAAGAAAAAGAAATTAAATACGAACAGACGTAAAAATTACAGAGAATGGAAGAAAAAAAAAAGAATAAACCATGTTTGAAAAATATACGATAAAAAAGTTATAAGAATTTTTATAGAAAAAATCATCAGTGAGGGTCTACATCTTAGCCCATGCAATTTCAAGTTTTCTCCGTTGACTTTATCAACCGGTTAAGTTTGACTCGCATTCGTCTTCGTTGTTACGAAACGGCATGCACGCGTAAACGCGATATCGCAACCACGGATAACACACTGTGCACACCAACGTTGCAACAACTGTCGCGACTTTGCGTGTACTACCACCACCCACCCACTCTACCCCTCTGTTTGTCATATCAAAGCATGCATATATTTTACTCGAGCGACGTTAGCATCACGACGACTAGAGGGAGGTTACCCTGTAACATAATTTGCATGTTAGCTGCAACAGAAAGAGAGAGAGAGAGAGAGAGAGAGAGAAGACAGAACGGATATGCGTATATTTGAGGAATGATATGCAATCCCTCCTATGTTTTTTTCGCTTTTTTTTATGTTTTCTTTTTCTGTCTCTTTTATTGGGTAACACCGTAAGAAATATACGATTTCACTGTCGGAAAGAAAAACGATTGAAAATTGTAAATTTGAATATCTATCATTGTAATTCTACTCGAGTTTATATAAAAATGTAAATTTCATTTGTGCCTAATCGGTAATCTCTAAATTTTATAACATTTATTTATTTATAAAATAATTAATTAATTTGATAAAAAAGAAAAAGATACAGGCAAGTCCAGCACCATCTGTTGGTCATAGATTTCGGAGAATGCGCGAAACATTTGAACATAACCTAACTTTTATCTATACGACAACGTCATATCTTGGCTCACATGAACTACAGTAACGCGTTGCAGGGCACAGCTAGTAAATCCATAAAAAAGATATACGAAGAAATACAGGGAGTAATATAATTGTCCTGAACAGACATACAAATCGTGACTCTTTGCATATTTCAAATTTTAAACACGCGACATTTTCTGTACAAACAATTCGACCGTGTGAACTATCAAATTAAATAACACAAGTTTCAATAATTTTTTAAAGTATCATCTAATTTGAACGAATATGGAATAGAATTGTAGTTCAAATATGATTGATATATAAATGATAGATAAAATAGAATTTCGTGAATTAACGTGATGCAAAATTTGTCGTTCGTAAAACAAATGTCTCATATATAATGTGATATAACATTTATTTCTTTAA
This sequence comes from Polistes dominula, assembly GCF_049000335.1. Classification (NCBI taxonomy): domain Eukaryota; kingdom Metazoa; phylum Arthropoda; class Insecta; order Hymenoptera; family Vespidae; genus Polistes; species Polistes dominula. The sequence continues at coordinate 2,705,456 of NW_028301147.1, forward strand.
AAAATAAACCTAGCGAAAGATCGTAAGATATTTCTTAACGTTTATAAACATGTCTCACGGTTTTAAACGTCGTACAAACTACCCATACGAGATAGTTTGCGAGAGAATCCCATTCGTAGACTACTTTCTTTCTTCCTTTCTTTCTTTATTTCTTACTTTGTTTCTTTATAAATGGTAAAGTAAAAGAAAGAAACAACTATCGGTCTCTTGGCACCGTGTACGAGCACAGCAAACGGCTTTAAACGGCATCCAACGTGAATTCAGAGAGCTTCCGTTTTCCTTGTAGCGTGTTCTCAAAATGGTACTACGTGATACATACACATACATACAACTACACGTATATACTTTGGTGTATAAATGTTAGGTAGACACGCGTTTCTCCTAGCACTTGCAACCTGGCTCGATATACGCAGTCAACGACGTCGAATCTGCTCGACTTCCGTTCGCGAATAAGTGAAGTGAAACGTTCCTGACGCTGTTACGTATAATAACACAATGCTCTTGACTCAAAGCGACATGTTAGAAACACATTCGAGCAAGAACAAGACAACTCTACGGTAAACTTTGCTCTATCTATATTTCTTCAAACTAAATTATATTATCTAAAATTTATTCAACCATTTAAGATAGAAGTTTATGTATCTAAAAATTACATTTCATTTGATGAAACTTCTCCAAATTAAAAATTAAATTGGTGTCTGGTAAATGAGCATGAAAAAGTTAGAAACAAATAAAATTTGCCATCATGCAAAAGTTTTAAATCATACGTCGTAGTATATGCTAAAGTACACTACTTAAAATCTTCTTTAAACAGAAAATGAGTTTCAATAAAAACGTTATCGTAAATTAGAATAAAAATAAATTATAAAATAGAATATAGATTTGTTTGCATACACTTCGAAGTACCATAAAAATTATTCCTACGAAACTAGTTAATTTTTTTTTTTATTTTCACACATGGTTAGGATCAAAACAAAAAATGATAGATAAGCTTAAAAATTATACATAAAAAATTATATATATTACTAACATTAGTGCACACGTGTATTTTCTGAGAATGTAGCTAGTATGCATGAGAATCACGTTGTTGATCTACGAGTGGTGCACCGCCGTATACGACATATGCCGCCATGTCGTCTCTCCGCCTTCTCAAGCCTTACGAGCTACTATTTTCCCATAGACGCACCCCAACTTTCGCCACATTTTATGACAAGGATAAACCAACGTTTCTTTTGCGGCTTTACCATACCCATCTAACCATAGGTTGATGTACATTAGCAAATATATCTTCCCTCTCCCTTTCTCTTCTATCTTTATCTATTTCTATGATTTAATTATTAATAAATAACACTAACACACATAAACGTAGAGTTAGGGAACATGGGTTGAACATCAGAGTGATTTAAGTCAAAATTTTTACAAAATTTTCATGATTTAAATTCACTTTGATTCTTATTTCCCTGGCTATTTCTTTCTTCATCTAATTAAACATGTTATTACGTAAACATGAACGAGAACAACAACAACAACAACATAAAGAAAGAATGAAGGAAGTGAAATAATGGGACAGTCGATTACGATCTATCGTTCAAACTTGGTAATTTTAGTACTTAACGATACGCGAGAGAGGAAGAAAATTGGCCTGTACCCATGGGAGTATAGTTTATATTGTAAAGAGAGAGAGAGAGAGAAGGGTGAATGGAGATGGGAATGGGGGGAAGGGTTTGAAAGGTGGTATACGACACGAGGGTACAACGTAGATCGTTTATACATTCGACAATTTGACGATAATAAATCGCTTTACGAGCTCGACGCATCGTTCCATATGGCCCTTAGGGCTGGGTTAGCGTGCATTTTAACGTACGTTAAGGGCTTTATAATAAAGCTCGTGCAAATAATTTTCCACGTCGTCGTTCGTCGTTCGTTGTCGTCGTTTTCATCCTTGTTGTTGTCTCTCTCTCTTTCTTTCTATCTTTTTCTATCTCTTTTTCTCTCTCTTTAGTCCATGGACCAAAGCTCGTTAAGTGACTTCGTCGGCTACCAACCAACCAACAAACCAACCAACCAACCAACCAACGTTGCGCGCGAGCGTTCGTTCGAGAAAATTAATTGCCTTTAAAATGAAAGTGCAGTGTAGAAGGAGTGTTCGATGGTAAGAGTGTGTTTATATGTGTGTGTATGTGTGTGTACGGACTCGAGCAAGGTTTTTATCGTCGGTAAAATTACCACAAACCCGAGTGGAGTTGTACGTCATTCTTAGCAAAGAGGAACGTTAAGTCATCGCAAATCTCGTTGTAGCCCAACTTTTGGACCGTTTCTATCGTTCGAACGGTTTCTGTCTACGAATATATATATATATATATATATATATATATACATATATGTTTTATTCGTCGTATACCACCCCACCTAACTTGGAAAAAGTTTTAACGACGAACGATCTTGTCGATGTTGCCGAACGGAGATCTTACGATAGTAAGCTAGCTTTACTACGATCGAGAAAAGAATTGAACAGAAAAGGAAACGACAGGAAATCAAAGAATTCTGAAGAATCGGAAAACGCTTTTCACATCCAAAAAAACCGGAGAAGTTTTACTTTTTTTTTTCTTCGAGAAAAAGAAATAAAAAGAAGAAAAAAAGAACTTTTGCTTACGTGACGACTTTTGACACGTACTTTTACGTTGACACATATATATATATATATATTTGTTCGTGTGTTTTATTGCATATGTGAGCGCGAATAAATGTACATAGGTGTTTTCCACGTATTACGAGTCGCGACAGAACTACCCCCATGGATTGACTTTAACACGAGAGAGAGAGAGAGAAAGAGAGGAGTAGCCGGTAGCATCAGTACCAAGAGCTTTTAATTAAAATATGGAGATCAGCACGTAAAGCCTGCTATTGTGGGTTCGAGTCTAGCTGCAATAATAACAGATAATATATTGCCTGTGGAAAGCCGCTGTAACCGGCTCTTTGAAACAATGAATTCAAATCCTAGACTCGTTATCGTCGGCCGAACAATGACGTCTCGAATCTTCTTCCGTGTACTAAGCTTTGATTGTAGTAGAATATCCATAAGCCATTTTAACCGCAGATAATCGTTTCTTTGCTTCCTTCCTTTCTTCCTTCCAATATTCTTTCCTTTTTTTTTTTTTTTTAACTTTCTTTTCACATCTTGATGTAACACAAGTACCCCTACAAAAATGTACGTGTAAATACGTGCTTAGAGAATTTTTACCTTCCTTTCTTATACTTCTTTTTTTATTTCTTATTCGTGTTCTCTCTTTCTCTCTATCTCTTTATTCTTTTAACTTTTTATACTCAAATAAATATCATTAATGTTATTTAATTTACTACAGAATACACGTACGAACTAATTTTTTTATCTAATTTTAACATCAAACGGTAATTAACTTATATTCCATAAAATACTTTATTAATATTTCCTCTACATATTTTCTATATTTGACTTTAATGAAAAATATGTATAAAACAAATATTACCTATAAACAAATATACGAAACGTTTAATTAATTCGTACAAAATAAAAAACATAAAAATACTATTTAATCAAAGATTGAAATGTATGAAAAACTTCAGATAAATTCTATCCTATAGTTTGATTATATCTACGTGTTATCTCAAAAACTATCTATATTTGAAAGATTTTATTTATATTTTTATCTGCCCCTAACCTCTGTCCTCCCCCCTCCTCCTCCGCCTCCTCCTCCTACACCTCCGTAGAGCATTCTTGCTACGGACGACTAAATGCACGCAACTTGACGTAATGCAACGCAACACAGAGGATCTATCCTGATTAGTATCTGACTCTCTCTCTGACTCGGTCTGGTTAGCTGATTGGTTCGCCAGTCATTATCTCCATTTCACGCTTGGCGAATTGGTCCTGCCGTTTTGGTGTCGCACACGTCGAATGTAATAGGAAGAGCGAAACGTTGCGTGTCGATGACCCTAACAAACTGAACGCCATTGGTTACGAGAGAAAAGTCATGGATAAGTATATTCAATCTCTTAATATGAAATTGCAAGTCCAATTTACTAGTCAACATAGTTGATATATTATATTATTATAATGTATTATAATACATTAATATATTATATTTGATGACACTTGTGTGGCATGCAACTTTCATGTTCCAAATCGTAACACCTCATTTTACACTGTAATTTTAATATTTAATATTATTTTTCGATAAGAAAAAACTAAATAATTTTTTTTAGTTATTTATCTTTTTGTTCACCCGATATAAAAGTACAAAATATATAAAAAAAAAATTCTTTCCCAGCCAATAAAATTATTCCACTGTCATCACTCCCTTTTACTTTTATATATTTAATTTGATTTATTTAAATGAAAATAAAATAGTTTGTATTACATCTGATTATTTTCTGTCCTATATACGTATATCTGTTTCTTTTAAATATTTTATTAAATATAAACTATAAAGTTTGAAATAAAAGAAACATATTTTTTGTTTTCAAAATGAGAAAGAATTTTTGTCGATACAAGCCAACTATAATAAAGTTTCGTAAATTTCTAACCGCTTGTCTTGCACAACGTCACAATGTTATTTTGGCACATACCTTTTAAAAATACGTGTAAAGATTTGGTAAAACGTTTTGGAAAGTCTTGTAGGTGTAAAAAAGCAAACTTTACTTAAATGTAAGATTGCTCACGATCAACCCTAGCTCGGGGATTTTGGGGGCGCTTGACCGAGCGTAATAACGCTTAAATGCGACCAATAAAATCGATTCCGCGAGACCCTTCGGCTAAGAGCTTCTACCTTTATTGGAACGTTTCTCGAAAGAAGGGTGAGAGAGAAAGGAGAAATAGAAGGGTGGTGGTACATACTCCCCCCCATATCCTTTACTTCGACCCACTTTCAATCCCTTTCTCTCTCTCTTTCTCTTTTTTTCTCTCTCACTTTTCGTTCCTGATCTCAAATTAAGATTACGTAACGCGTGCCAGTAGAGTAAGAAGAAAAACGAAAAGTAAAAGAAGTAAAAAAGAAAATTTCAGGAGAAAGGATTGAGATAGAAAAAAACTCGGGGAAGGAGGGTGGGGGTGGTTAACAAAAAAAAAATAAAAAATGACTGTTCCTATGAAAGTTACCTTTTTCCGAAGTTAATCTTGCTACATTTAATCCCACCTGCATTGCCATCCCTTATTACTTTTTTTCTATTTTCATTTTTTTTTTTTTTTTTTTTTTTTTTACTAGAGCGTAATGAGAAAGTGATGCGGGTATATACAGTGTGTCTACTATATTACAAATGTACGATATATTTATGTATTTTATTATGTATATGTATACACGCGTGGAAACGCATATCTATATATTCATATTTAAAACATGCAACCCACCGAATTATATATTTATATGTTTATCAAATATAAAAGAGAAATGTGAATGGGTGAGAATAAAATAAAAATAAAAAAAAATATGTATTACGAAAAGTTGCCAAAAATTTGTTACGAAATAAATAAGTTTTAATATTTAATTATATTAACAGGAATTCATAAAACTAATCAAAATTATTCCAGTATTAATCAGTCATTTCTTCGTATTAATTATTATATATATATATATATATATATATATATATATATATATATATATATATATATTTTTTTTTTTATAAAATCAATGAATTTTTAAAACTTCATTTAAATATTAATTCAATTTTTTTGTTATTTTACCTTGTAGAAATATTTTGTTCCTCTAGCTAGGTCACCACTTGTTTTTTCATATTAAAAAAACAAATTCGAAGAAAACGGGTTTCCTGATAGATTCTCTTAATTCCTTGAAAAAAAAAAAAGAAAATAACAAAATTGAATTGAGATATAAGAAAAAATAAAATTCTCGAAGAATAAGATGAACCTGAAGAATAATAATAATAATAATAATAAATAGAAGAAAAAAAGTATCACGATAGCTCCACTGATAATCTTATTTGGGATCCTTGATATCGATAAGAACGTGATTTTCTTCTCGAGTAAAAAGAGAACTGAAAAAAGAAGAACAAAAAGAAATGAAGAAAATGAAAAAGAGAGAGAAATAGGATATTCGCGAGACACCATAAACGTGCCACTACCCTCGTGTTTATCGATAGTGAAGGAAATAAACTAAAAGAAGAGAAGAGAAAGGGGTGGGAAAGGGTGAAGAAAGAAAATCAGCTTCACGTTTACAAGGTTGACATCACAACAACGATAAAGCTATTCTCTTTTAACTATCTTTCTCTCTCTTTCTCTCTCTCTCTCTCTCTCTCTCTAAATTTTTGTGAATTCTCTTTCTGTGTTCTCGTCAGCCTATTCACAAGCTCTCTTTTTGAATCCTCTGTTAAAAGGAGACAAAATCTCAAGCTTGGTGAATCAACCTTTTTATGAAGAATAAAATGAGACAAAGAATGAATTTATTTGATAAAAGAATAGACAACGTAAGAGAGAGAGAGAGAGAGAAAAATAGAGAAATGTGGAAAAAGATTAGAAGAATAGAAAAAAAAGAAAACATATAAATTTTTTCTAGATGTTTTTCAAGCGCAAATAATCAAGAAAAGAAAGCTTTATCCAACCTCTACACAAAGCTTTAAGTTTATCTAGATACCGCTTGCTGATGTTTTAGGATTTCTCCCAATAGAGTAGAAAGAGAGAAAAAACGAAAACTATAGCTTAACACCAGTGTGCTAGCTAGAATAAGATAATAAGAGAAAGAGGTAGAGATAGATAAATAGATAGATAAAAACAAGAGATAAAAAGAAGCGTAGTTTCTAGCTTACACAAACTAGAAAGAGACTCTTCTCTGTTACAATCTGATAAGAATTTTGAATAGACTCCTAGTGCTATATTTTAAACAGTCTCTCTATCTCTATCTCTCTCTCTTTCTTTGTTTTTCTAATTTTTTTTCTTTGCAAACATTCATTTCATTCGTTTTTACGTTCTTTCGTGTGTCATTGTTTCGAATTACGAACTCTCTATGGACCCTTTTAAGAATCTTATCTTGAATTTATCTTCGTTTTTTTTTCTTCACATTTTTTCTACTCTACGATTATATACTATGATTAGAAAATATATAAAAATAATAATAATAATAATAATAGTAATATGAATATGCGTATGAAAATGAAAAACGCGAAATTTTTCTTCCCCTACATTTAAATATTGTATTTAGTCTCGTTCCTAAAGTATTTTCTTTTATTAATGTTTTTTAATAATTTATTCACCAGATAATATTTGTTAATGTGATATTAATACATTATTTATCTGAAGCCGATTAATATATAACCCGATTATTAAATTTTAACGTTTCCCATTTAATATTTCGTTTCTTCAATAATTTATTATTTTTCTAACAAATACATACAAAACAATTTTATTATTTTTACTTTATAAATATTCTTATTAACAATTTGCATAAAACATAATCGTAGGTATATTTTATTTATATACGTATATATGAAACTTATGAAGAAATAACTACACGTACGTTTGAAAATTAATATGATGTTTGAAATTAATTGGAATAAAACTGAAATTTAGAAAAAATAAAAATAAATATTTATATATAAAACACACACACACATATGAAGAAATAACAACACGTACGTTTGAAAATGAATATCGAGTTTGAAATTAATTTGAATAAAAATGAAACTAATCATATTTCTTTACATTGAATCAAATCAATTATGTAAGCTTTGTTTACGAGTGCTTAATTTTCTCTTCACGTAATATGCTTTGATCGTAATCAAAGAACGTTAGTCTTTTGAAATAATTACATACCCACATATACAAACACGTACAATAGCATTGAAACATAACGTTAATGACTGAGACGAGCCTTGAATATCGAAACTATATCCACCTGTCAACGAACACTATAATACTACTTACATTTATGAATGTTCAGTTATTGCGAAGGTTTACATAATGTAACATGGAAACTGTTCAAATTCAATATTCAAAGATGATATTGGTCCACTTGATCGTGCATTATATATTTGTATTGAAAACGTGTACACTAATGTATGTACATATGCATATATGTGTACGTGTATATTAAACATTAGAATCAATTTGAACAAGGCAAATATCGAAAGATATTTAACAATAAAAATTAATGACGTGATAAATGATAAAAAAAAAAAACTTTTACCTTAGAGCTAAACGAATTTATGATATTGTATAAAATTCAACATATGTACAATCTCAATCAATGGGTTTGAATCGATGAACGATATTTCCCATAGTGTAACGACAATAACGCGTAGCAGTAGCTCTTAGCTGAATTCCAAGCACTAAATGTCCATTGTTTATTGTTTGATTGTATACCAGAGAGAGAGAGAGAGAGAGAGAGAGAGAGAGAAGGAAGGAGAGAAGGAAGGAGAGAAGGAAACTTGACAGTGCTTGTGGTACGTCTGACATAAACGGAATTTAGTTAAACCCTCTCACGTTTGTGCCATTCACGTTTACTAATAATTTCAATATTATATTATTTCTTATAACTTTATAAAATTTTTTTATCGTTTATCATTATTTTAACATAACATTTAATCAATGATTATTTTTGAAAAAAGAAAATAAAGGCATTTGAACAAATTAGAGTATTTTATACATAGATGTACGAATACATACACGTATTTCTATATATAGGAATAATTCAATTTGTTCGAATTCATTTTCAGGCAATAGCATTAACCGCTAATCAAAAACAATTTAAACGTTGAGTTTATTAAATGATTAAAATCATTTATCTGAAGAGCGTAAAAATTATTAACTAGATTTAATGAAAGTATTAAAATATTCTTCCTAACTCGTTAACATTTGACATTCAATTTCTCTCTCTCTCTCTCTCTTTCTCATTTTCTCGAAAATGTTTCATTCAAACATATCATCGATATGTCATCAAAACAAGTTTAATCAAACATGATCGTATATAATTTGATTTAACGCTCATTCGGGTTGGATAGGAAATGTATCGAGTTTCGTCCTAATTAAACAGAATTTTGATAAACCAGTAATCAAATCTTTTACGAGTTATTAACGTGACGAACTCTCGTCGAAAATTTGAAATTATTTCAACGAGTGAGAGAGAGAGAGAGAGAGAGAGAGAAAGAGAAAGAGATAGAAACTTTTTGGAATAATTTCATTTTAAAACGATTGAAAATTTTCCAAGGATGATATCGAACGATCGAGAATAATTTCAAAGATGTTCAATACTCTTCAAATTATTTCTACCACTTGTAAGAAAATAAGGGAAAGGAAAAAGATAGAATGAAAATGAGAAAGAAAGAGAAAAAGAGAGAGAGAGATAAAGAGAGAGAATGAGAGAAAGGAATATCCTACTCGCTACTTGGATGATAGGATTAAATGGGAATGCAATTAGCGAATTAGTTTAATCGCGATTGAAGCAACCAACCGGCGAACCGATAGCAGACATTTTCTATCTCGCATCGAGTAATGTTATACTTTGAGCTTTTTACGTGCACTCGATTAAAACTATAAGTTCATTCGCACATAGATGGAAGAGAAGAGTACATTTTCACATTGTACTGACTCATTCCTCGCGTTCAACGAGATAGGCCATTAGCGTTGGAGTGAGAAAAGAGAGAGAGAGAGAGAGAGAGAGAGAGAGAGAGTGAGAGAGAGATCACGTAAATACATTGGGAACATTATACACGATCACTATAACCTATTACGAATTTGATTTCTGATCATGAAAAATCTCTCCAACAGAGAAAGAGAGTAGCAAAAGCTAGTAGCTATTCACTTTCCCATATATCCCCGTATATCGACGATCGAAATCGTATTTTATGGAAATAACTTTCCTTTTTTTTTTCCCCCCAATTTTAAGCTGACTCTTGTCATTTAATATACATTTTTCAATAACTTTTTTTTTTTATTTTAAATTAAAACTTCGAAACAATTAAAATATATATGGTGAAATAGGCTGGAAAAAATTACGAATGAAAAGAATGATTTGTATATTATAACGAATAAAATTTACATACTCGTGAATTTATATCAGATATACGAATTTTGTATAATTATGGCACCTATAATAACAACCTACAATAAACCTATAATAAACGATAAAAAAAAAAAAAGATTGAAATAAAATGACAATTTATATTTCAACACATAAATATTGAAAATAATTTGTTGTTTCTTCAACGTTATATTATATGTCTACGCAAATGTCTATTATTTTCCTCGAAAGTACTTTGAAAATCTCATGAAAGAATGGAGATTCAATGGCGATGGACCGGAAGAGAGACTCGCCTTAAAAGATAATGCTGTTTATCGAGAGTTAAGAGGAATAACCGGAGATCAGGTTTTGCTCGAAACGATCCTCTCTTACGACGTCGTGAATCGAAATGTACGCGATACAGAATCAAGATTAAACTTTATATTTATATAAATTTAATAGCGAACGGACTGTTATCAAAAGCAACCATGAATCAGTAAATAAAAATCTACCATACACTCTGTAATATATTTTAACTTTTAATTTTTTTTTTTTTTAAATATTTTTAATAAAATATATATATATACTTTATGTAATATTACATTATTGATTTACCAAATTTATCAAATATTTTTGAAAGAAAATGATAAGCATTTGTATGTTATGTAAATAAATAAAATATTTACGCATAATATATTATTACTTTACGAAACATTGAACAAAATATAAATTAAAAATGTTATTTCCTATGTGTAACTTAGAAAAACAAAAGAATTTCCGCCCCCCCCCCCAATAAAAAATGTTTGTGTGAAAACGTTAATACGACTAAAAGATATAAAGAATAATGTTTCTTTCCAACCTATTAATCACCCTCCAACTTTGCACAAGAATTCGTTCACGATAGAATCCTCTTCAACGAAAGGGATGTACAATTTCACGGGGGTCAGCATGCCAAACTAAATCTTTCGCGAAGTGGTGTCAAGAAAAATTATTGTTTGCTCTCGACCCACTTCCGGGGGACAGAAACTAATATCCACGTTCGCTTCCACCCTGACTTTTCCCCCATCCTCCTATTCACCCCCCCTACCACACCCTATCTCTCCCATTTCACCCATCTCTTCACCATCCCCAAATCCTACCGTCGACCGACCATCTCTTCTTCCAGAAATTCGAAATATAATACGAGAGACACGAAATACCCAGAGTTTCTATTTTCGTTTAGTTTCGATCCGATCGATCGAATGCAAACTTTTTTACAAAAATAAATTCATGTACATTATGTATACTGTATACATATATATATATATTACTTTTTTATTTTTGATATTACACACACACACACACACACACAACTCAGATTTCACAATGGAATTCGATATTGAATAACATGATTACAAATGATATCGACTTGGTCAAATTCAATCAATCACACCTGATACATCGTTTTGAATATTTTTAACGAATCTTTCGCTAAACCAAATAAAACATTCATTTTCCTTTTTGTTTTTTTTTCAATTTGGAAAAACAAATTTTTACGAAACCCTATATTCTCATAATACAAAAGTACTGATTGTATGATACAAAAATAAAAGAATAAAAATGATTGATTAATTGATAGTAAAAGAAATATATTTATACGTGATTTATTTTAAATTAAGCTTGATCGTAACGATCTAAAAATATTGTATGAATTACATGATCAATAATATACATACTTGATAATATAAAACGGAGTTTCACCTAACGTTGAATACGGCAAGCGTAAATTTAAAATTATGCGGATAATGCTCACAGTTTCTGCCTCGTATATACCAAGTGCTATGGAAGAATGGAAGCTAAAAGGAGGAGAATGAACTAAGCGAATGTTGGAAGAGGTAGAAGAAGAAGAAGAAGAAATAATGGAGGAGGAAGAGGAATAAAGAAAAAGAGTAAAAAGAGTAGGAAGGGGAAAGGTGTACGTTCAGCCGGATAATGGACTTTCAGTGATAAAATGGCTTTATATTGAAACGGCTTACGTAGGCTGTGCACGGCCTTCTTGCCGCGAGGAAACTATTATCAACCGGTTGACGAGACATGGCTTAGAAGAGGTAACCTCCCACTCCCACTTTCACCCTAACCCCCTCTCTATTTCATCCTCATCATCTATAGTATCTAGTCGATGTAACGGTAATTCATACAGACATTTACACGAGAACTTCACAAGAACGTGGTAATTAAACGTTACTATGTTATATTTGGAAAAAATACACCTAAATTTATAGTCAATTTAATACAATTATGTTAAAGTTATAATATTTCGTTGTAATCGATATATTTTTATTATTGAATAAACTAATATATATTATTAGTATTGAAAAATATTAGTTTATTATATAATATATAATATATATTATATATATTACTATACTTATTACTAATAATGTATATTATACAGGGTGATCTGTAACTGGTGGTACAAACGAAAAGGGATTGATTCTACATGAAAAAATAAATCGAAAATATAGAATAAATATTTTTCGTTTGAGGTTTTGTTTTCGAAAAAATCGACTTTGAATTTTGGCAAAGTACGCGTGCAGCTGATCATGTCTCTTTATAACGGACCTACGAACTTTTCAGAAAAAACCCATATACATATATTACATTTATTGAATAGGAATAATTCTAATTTTTTTATTTTATTTAAGAAGTTATGTTAACCTTTGATAATTGAAAAGGATATTTAAGATTATTGTGATATTTAAGATTATTTAATTATAATTATTATTATTATTATTAGATTTATTAGTTAAAATATTTTTTCTATCAAAATGTAATAGTCAACTACAGCAATGATATGTCTATGTAATGAAAATATTTTTTGTTTTGCTACAGCATAAATGTGAAGCTTTTCAACTATCTAAGCTTCATCAGGCTTAAATTTAAAATATAAATTCAACCATCTGATCTCTAATCATTCCTAGATAAATTATTTCACATATACAATAATATTAGATTAAACAATTTTTATTTATAATTACGTAAGAATAATTAATTGTAAAATACTTTTTAAATAAAAAAAAAATATTATCTAGCATGTATTAAAAATTAAGATAATTTAATTTAATTAATTTTGTATAAACAAAGATGATATATTAATTGATTAGAAAAACTTATAAATATTCAAACAAAATTATTCAAACTTTTTCTTGATTATCAAATCAATTTAAAAAAAAGTTTCCTCCCTAAAAATCAAGTTTGTTCACGAAAATTATTTCACGATTAAAATTTACTTATTTTTTATACGTATAAATTAAAAGATTCCTTTTTTTGTTTCTTATCCATCCATTATGAAGTTAAATTATTTATCATAAATTTCACGTAAACGAGTAAATTTGCAAATTTTCCCTACCACATATCTCCCCCTCCTCCGTCCTTTAACCATCTTCCAGTATCATCCTTGTACGTAAAGTATGACGAAGAATCAATACTTAAAATGCTACTAGCATACTTAGCATTTCGATAAGAAGAGTTACAGAGGGGGAAATGGGTGGGGTTATGTGCCATGGTTTGGGGGTTTAGAAATGGGCGATCTTTCGTGGATGTTAGTGGTAACGGTGCTTTATCTTGGTGGCGTACCGAAGTTAGATCTGTAGTAAAGAGTAACTGATAAGTAACTTTCGAAGGTACTTTTCGGTAAGGGAACATTCGATATATGAGTTAAAGTAGATATTGATCTCTCTCTCTCTCTCTCATACACAAACACACACACCTACACACATATACACATATAGAAGCAGACAATCTTCCATTAAATCGAGATGCCATTTTTTAAATTTTATCTGATCTTTCCTCGTCGATTAAACTTAAATGAAGTTAGTAGTTAAACCTGAGGGAAAGGACGAAGGGTAAGTTCAATGAATGGAAAGATAGAAAGAAAAAGAAAGAGAAAGAGAGAGAGAGAGAGAGAGAGAGAAAGAGTGGTTAAAGATCCGGAAGACAAAGACAATGAGTCGTTCAAACTTACCCTTCTTAGTTTCAACTTTTCCACGTGAAATCTTTTCTCTCCTTTTTTTATCTTAATCTTTCTTGTTCTTTTTTTTTTTCTTTTTACGATGAGGAGAAATATAAAGAAAAGAAAAAAATAAAGATATAAAATGGAAAAAAGGAAAGTATAAAAAAAAAGAGGAAGGAGGGGACGTAGGAGAAGAATTTACCTCTCGTTGAAACAAGCTCCCGGAAAACCACCAATTTTCCGGTACCGATCCCTCCAGAGGGTGACACTTAAGTATAACTCGAGGGGTGATCTCTCAGGGACGGTAAGCCCCTTCTTAACTCGAGAACAGTCGGGGCAGCGTGAGATCGAGGCAAATATTAGCAAAAGCACAAGGCAAAGGAGAAAGGAGGAAGAGAAGGAGGAGGAGGTGGAAGGTTAGCGATTTAAGTCGACCGTCCTACGACGACAACTACGAAGACGACGACGATGATTTGACTAACAAATTTCAGTGGGCAATCCTCTACTAACCTCGAATCCTCCTATCATCTCTTATCAACAACTAAATAATTTAACATTTCTAAAGTGCTTTAGTTTGTGATTTGTTTTGTAACTAAGTGTAAGTACACCATTTTACAAAGCATTAATTTTGTTTCATAATCTTCGTCGAATTTGGTATTTTTTTTTTTTTTTTTTACGGTTTTGATTGATAATATTAGAATTTTTTATTAGTAGTTTTTGTGTTGTTTTTTTTATTTATTTAAAAATAATATTTGATATCACGAATACTTTAATAAAAAAAAAAAATACTTTCATAGAAACTGGAATTTGCATATTGTTAAAAAATTACATTTTAGAATTAACTCATTTAACGAATAAATTAATAAAATATTTACAACAGTTTTATTTTTAATTCATAATTGTAAATTATTATTTATTCATTATTTAGATTAATAATTTGTTATTTATACGTTAAATATACACCGTAAATTCTTAATTTATAAAGTATCGTTTAACTCGAACTATCCCCCTCCCTCTCATACAAAAAGATTCCTTGCTAGAGATACTCTCAGGTGCTGCGGTTTATCCGCCAGCGGCGCATTCTCGTCGGCAGCCAAGAAAGTAACTTAAAATATGTAAAATACACGAGAGAGAGAACATATTGCAGTCTCTTGCGGTAAACGAAAAAAAAAAGAAAAAACCGAGAACAAGAGAGACGAGGGGAATAGACATCTCTCGAAAACGCGTCAGTCAAAGCTAAGTAATCCTATTTGCATTGCCGACATTTATAAGAACTGAGCTGCCTTTGTTCTTTCCACTATACAAATTCAAGGGAACCCTTGTCTCTCTCTCTCTCTCTATTGAAATAATTTACTTTTGGTAAACATCACATCTACACCCAAAAAAAATCATACATTTTAATCATATAATTTTTAAATATATAAATTTAAACAAAATATTCATTTATTCAAAAACTAATTTGTTTTTAAAATACTTTATAATAAAAAAAAAAAAGCTGAAAAAGATTAAATATCTGACTCACGTGGTATAAGGAATACCTATTTTTAATATAATTCAATTATACCAAAAAAATAACAACGCATTTGTATTTTGTTTGTGAATACAAAATAAAAATATATGAAAACATTACTTTATTTATATACCATATATATATAAACGCAAATTTATGATTATTCCATAAAAATATTTTCTAATAAAATAAGAACCACACGACACTCTTTCAGTATTTTACCGATGCTAACGTTCGAGTATAAAAAGTGCGAAGAAAAAGGGTTGGAAAGGATGATAGCGGTAAAAGAAAAGAAGAAGAAGGGGTATACTTCTTCTCTCTCTCTCTCTCTCTCTCTCTCTCTCTCTCTCTCTCTCTCTCTCTCTCTTTCTGTCTGCTCGTAGTAGAAAAATAAATTGGTTTGGCGACGTTGAATAGTGACTCGTCTTACGTCGAGTGTATCGTGGACGATCTGGGCCACGTTCCGTATGAACCAACAGGGGCCCTCTCTTCTCACAGCTATTTTCCCTCTGCTCTCGTCGCTTCCATTTCTCTTTTTATATATGCCACGGGAGCCATGGAACCTGTGGAAGAAGTTGTGGGGAGGAGCATCGGGATTGAGGTGAAGTGAAGGTTGCGGTAAGGGTTGGGTTGGAGGGATGGGATGGAAAAGCGTTTCACCAACGAGCTGCCACCTACTACGTGCTTCTCCTCTTATTCTTTCTTCTTCTACGCGTCAACCGATTCACCACGTATATATATATATATGCTTATATATTACATAGACATGTTTGCGTCTCTAACCACAGAGAGACTTACTTCATACTCTTATTTCTCTCTCTCTCTCTCTCTCTCTCTCTCTCTCTCTCTCTCATTTTACGTTGAACTCTCTATAAAGTAATAGAAAGCACCCTAGGCTCGTGCCCGATACGAACTACACAGAATTTTAAATGAGCAACACTCTCCCCCCCCCCCTTCCCTCCCTCCCCCTTCATCTTTTTTCTTTCTCCTCTTACTTCTCCTTATACTGCTTATACATTTCATCTTCGAAACTGTCGCGTAGAATTCAACCTACGAGTCTCTCAAGCGAATTCAAGCAAAGGTAAATCACGTTGGATACAAAGAATAAGGGGTAAAGAAAAAAAGGCAAACAAAAAAGGAAAAAAAAAATGGGTTTGTAGATAATACTTTTGCAGGTGGTTAGATCAAAGTTATTTTCATGAAAATGAAAGTTAGGATAAATGTTTTTGAGAAAATAAGAAAGAATGGTGTTTGATTATATTAAAAAAAAAAAAAATAATAATAATAATAATAATAAAAGGAAAATATAAAATAAAGATTTTCTCAAACTTGGAACAACACAACCGGAGATTATAGTTTTTTTTTTCTTTTTTTGTTCCTTTGTTTAAAAAAAGATAGAGAGAGAGAGAGAGAGAGAGAGAGAGAGAGAGAGAGTGAAAGAGATGTAACTTTTGATGATGTAATTTAAAGCGTGTTGTAGAAATAGGTGGAAGAAAAGTGACGTTACGACGAGCTAAAAATTCCACCTCTTTTCTTTCTGCTCCCCTCACTCCCACCACCCTCAACTATTCACTGCCCTTTCTTTTTCTTTTTCTTTTTTTTTCTTCCCTTCCGATCTTGTTTGATAAATTCCAAATTATGACGCTTTTCTCCAACCAAGCAGCAACGTCACGTTTCAAAGAAAAAAGCTAAAAAATGTAAATGCGTCATCGTCCGAGTAAAACACGTCTCGCATGAAATAGAGAAAATTTTTCTCCGACCATAATGTAATAGTACGAATATGTGTATATATATGTACACGTCTGTGTGTGTGTGTGTCTATGTGTTTATATATAACGCGTGTCTCTTCGTGAAATGTTATTTTAAACTCTTTAACGTTTATGGTGAAAGAGAGAAAGAAAAAAAAAATTAGCAAAAAAAAAATGATAAAAAAAGTAGCAGAGAAAGGAATAAAAAAAAAAAGAAGATATTAATAAAAATCTTTACTTTTGAAAAAAAGAATAAAATAAAATAACATTCGAATAAAAATTTTCGAACGATATTACACTAACACATTTGTTCATTGGCTACCATCAAACACATCTGTTTCTACTAACTTGTCAACTTACTACGCGTATGTATTATACATGTAGATATATATATATATATATTATATATATATACATATTTTATTCCAACACGTTTTACGAAATATTATTTCATTACTCTAGTCCTACAAATTTGAGGTAACTTCGAATAGGTGTGTAATATAACAAGTTGAGTAAAAACATCAATTAAAAACTTAAAGTCACGTGGATGAGATATTTTTTTTAGGGGGAGATAAAAAAACAAGACAAAAACAGAATGAATGAGAGAATGAAAGAGAAAGAGAGAGAGAGAGAGAGAGAAAGAGAAATATTTACTTTTTAAACAAATATAATAAATTTATACGTCCCGATGTGAAATATTTTTTCAGTTGGATGAAAAAATAAGTGAGATAGAAACAAAAAATATTATTTTTCTTTCTTTTTTTTTAACAAACTCATGCCTCAAACTTCATTTGCTTTTTTAAGTAACGCGAAAAAGGATAGAAAGAGAGAAAGAGTGCAGGTAATATTTTGTTCAAACACATTATACTACTTACTTCGAAAGGAAACTACTATACAAGGTAAGCGTGATAAGAATTTCGATCTATAACATATTTTTCTGATAAAAAAAAAGGAAAAAAGCTCACACACAAGGACGGTGGTGGGCACACGCAGAGGTGCTCTTAAAAATCCTCTCCTTCAGGACGAGGTTCGCAAACTTAAGTGGATACTACTACTAGTAGTAGTAGTAGTATTACTATAAGGAACACATAAAGTTCTTTCTTACTTTGGCAAGAAAAGTAACGATCCCTTATCTTCCTCGCAAATCGAAGGAGCAACACAGCGTAACTTAACTCTCTTCAAAAGAGCGAATGCACTTAAACTCGTTCGAACATATTTCTCAGCTTAGCACCTAACATCCGACTAAATTTATCTACCGAACCGTACAAATAAAAACTTTATCTTTCTTTCATCAAGACAAGATTCATTTTCTCAGGAACACAGGATTCATTCCAAATTCACGGTCAGTTTTTTTTCGGGTCTTGTTATACATAAGAAAAAATATACTTTATCTTTGACATATATTCTCCATCTCTCTCTCTCTCTCTCTCTCTCTTTCTTTCTTTCTTTCTTTCTCTGAGCTTTTTACTCTTTACGATAGATTGCTTTCCTCGAAAGATAAGTGAAACTTTACGATTGGATAGATACCGATACAAACTTGGAACGACTCTTTGAAAAAAGTCTTCCTTCTATCCTTCCTTCCTTCTCTTTCTTTCTTTCTTTCTTTTTTTTTTGTTTCTCTCTTTCTCTTTCGATCTTTTGCTGTGTTTCTATGTTTCCATCTTTCTCTTACTCACTAGCTAACTCTCGATCTAGCACCACTATCCATCCCTCTTTCAGTCGTTTCACAGTAGATATAGGTAAAAGCTTATTACTGATTCCGACTGTGTTGAAAGGGATCGACACAAATATAGATACTTCCCTTCCTCTCTACGTGAAATTCTCTGATATATCCCACGAGCAAATAGGATCAGGCGACACGAAAGATAAATAATTTGTTCTGACATGGATACGAGTACATCATGCTACTCTAATTTTAGATAAGAGCAAATATATATATATATTCTACTCTTTTTGTTTCAAAAAAAAAGGATAAACCCTAAAGAAGAAAAACCTTTGACTTATTACATCTTAAGGATATCGACGTGAAGAATCCATGATTGAATTTACGATACAACGAACATTAAGAGATAATCTTATTAAATCATCTAACATAAGAATCTTTGATTTATTGGAAAATCTATAATAATACTTGAAATCAAGATTATACTTTAAAATGTGATTTTAAAAATAATACACACAAAATTCAAATACGCGTATTAAGCTTAAAAAGAGTGAATATAATATTGGATTGAAATATTATCTTTGATAAATGATTTTAATAATATTTCAAATTTATTTTGTGAGATAAAGAAGATCAAATTTTAAAATGAGAATATCAATTTGAATATGCATTGTGTTGCAATTTTTTTAAAACTCCTATATGATAAACGCGATAAAACTTTTTATACTTCTTTTTATTTTTTTCGGGACAAAATAATGCAGTAAACGCAAATTTTTTTTCAGTATATAAAAAAAAAAAAAGAAAAGAGAAGGTAAACATGGAAACATCGTTACACAGCAAAAATTTGCAAACATGCAATACACTGTTTAAAATGAAACAAAAATCATTGCTCGTAAGTAAAAAAAGAAATATAGTATATATTATATGTAAATATTGTAAACCTAAAAATAAGTTCATGTAAAAGAAGAAAAAGAAACTACAAACCATAGAATATTTCAAGCTAACATTATGGTACTCTCCTATCGTGTGTAAAATCCATAACCATAACATTTTACAGCTATCATACACGTTCTCCTCCTCCTCCTCCTTCGAAACTCTCGACTTTAGAAAAAGCCAAGGATAAGAAATTGATATTGTGAAAAGAGAAAATAATTGTTACTGACTTAAGTTGGATAAAAACTCGTTTTCGTAAATTAACTGTTAACGTGGCTACGATCATTAGAGTCCTTGAGAACACGGTTAGAAAGTGAAGTTGCCGAGACAAACGATAATCCTCGATAGGAGCGTAAATTTGAAAGGCAATTTCACTCATGCCGTTTATTACAAGTGGTACTGCAGCAAACGGCAAGCTCCGCTTACTCGAATGCCTACAGATAGACAGAGACAGAGATAATGGGAGCACGAGAGATGGAAGAAATAGTAGAATAGTAGTAGTAGTAGTAGTGGTAGTTATGATGGTGATGGTGATGGTAGAGGAAACGAGTATCCGTCGCAACCGAGCTTTGTACGTGGATGGACAGAATTATCAACCCCCGAAGGCTCATAACTTCTGAAAGTGCCATGAAACTCGTATGCTTCTACATATATATATACTCTCTACTGTAAAATCTTGTTGTCTCGTTATATACCCACCCGTAGATAATATATGCGTAAATTTATCTACGCACATGTCCATATAAACTACCCTTCCTTCTATAACTCGTTGAAGGAAATTCACCTATCCAGATTTCATGGGGTATATATGTGTGTGCTAGCGTATCCCAATTATATCTACCGTATCAATCGATTTATAATGTTATCTGATTTAACGATAATTTATTTACTTCGATAAAATATATATATATATATATATATATATATATATATATATACCTAGAGTTAAGCATCATTAAACTTTCTATCAAATATTTATTATACCCTTCTCCCTATATATGTTTAATTACACGAATAATTTTCTAAAAATATATTTACGAGATAAATACGATAAATTATAAAATAAACATATAAAAATATTTAATCGGATATTATGTTATATATTTTAATAATGATGTATATGATGAAAACAAAAAAAAATACTATATATATATATATTATATTATTATATATAGTATATATACTATTATACATAATACTATAGTATAGTATTATATATAATAAATAGAATATATATTATATTAGTTATTAATAATATATTATAATAAATATTATAAAAATAAAATTTATAATAAAATACTATTTATATATAAATATATATAATACAAAATATTATGTATAAATTTTCTGTATAAATATACAGAACACTGTTTAAGTGTCTCCTATATATTTATCGTTTTCTATTTTTTTTTTCTTCACGATAACGAAAGAGAAAGAAAACGAAATGACGCAGAGACAGGAGGAAAACTGCTTGGGGGATAAAATAAAGGTCGTGTGATAGGGAGAAAGGGTGGGGTTGGGAGGGTGGGAGAGGTTCCGACAGCGGCCGCGAGGGATGCTCGATTTAACCTCGGTACGTTAAGGAAGAGGAATCGATGGCTCGCGCACATCCGAGAGATAAATCCTCGATAACCAAGGAGACACCCTCCGTTCGAGCCAATAAGGGCTTGGAAAATACGCTTCCGGCTTTACCGATTTAACGCTCATCCCTTTTCTTTCTCTTTCTTTCTTTCTCTCTTGCCTAGTAACCACTCATGATCACGAGCTACCTTTAAAAAGGCTTATTTTTTAAAAAGCCTTTCTCTTCCTCTCCTCAATAGCCATTCCAGCTTACGCTACTTTTATCAAGGTCGATAAAGATTTATTTTCTTCTTTTTTCTTTTTTTTTTTTTTTTGTAACCTGATATACAATATGAAATAAGAAAAAAAGATGATATATAATTTATGGCTGATAATAAAATTGACGAGTTAACTTATTTTTCTTTGTTTTTTTTCTTTTTTTTTTTTTTTTATCGAGATTTTATTTAAATTTTTTTCTCTTTCTTTTTTTGCGTTTTGTGGTTTCTACTCAATTTTTCATATTGCTTGATCCACCTTTATTTGACAAATCTAATATGACATATTTTTTTATACTGTAATATACGTAATGTATTCTCGTTTTTTCTTTTTTTTTCCTTTTCGATCATCTCGAAGTATCTCTCTCTCTTTCTCTCCTTCTGTAGAATTCCCTAAAGTTACGAATCCTCTCTGACAGCTTATTTTTTTCCTTTTTTCAATAAACTCTTCGTATAAAAGTATCAAATTTTCCTTGAATCTTGAGTCTTGAATATCGTAAGGTCTCAAATATTATAATAGAAAGTAATCCTCGATATACTTACACGTGAATTCGAAATCTCGAATAACACAATTTTGAATAACGCATAACAAATTGACTTTTTTTTTTTTTTGATTTCAATTATAATATATAAATAATAATCACAAAATATATTTCTTATATTATTATGTAATATTTTGAATATTTTAAAAGATTCTGAATCATATTGAAATCAAGAGATTTTTCATACACTAAATAAACGAATAAAAAAATTCATGTATATTGGTTAGAGACGAATTTGATCCTATATACGAATGAATAAAAAAAAATATATAAAATCAAATTTTGCTTTGTCCATTTTTCTCTCTCTCAAACACACACACAGAGTTTCTTCCCTCTCTCTCTCTCTCTCTCTCTCTCTCTCTCTATTTTTCTCTTTTGAATTGGCCATGCATCACTGACACGTTCCAACGAGCTGTCAGCACGATCGGAGGAGTCGTTGGGAAATTTTTGAAAGTGAGAAAGAGAAGGCATACGAAGGGTTGCAAAAGCTGAAGCTTGGGCTCATACTACGATCAGAGTAGAGGATAGAACCCGGTAGTTGTACGTGTCAGCTTGGTAGACGGACAGCAAGCAAATACCTCGCGGATGTACGTGCTCTACCGTTAGAGGAAGATCTTGATCCAACTGCTCGTTTCAGTAACGGAGGGTAACCGTGGATACCCTTGCACGTATTCCTACCTATGCATATGCATAGGTTCACCTATGCACATTGCAACAGACGATAGAGTATCTCTTTCCCTATCTCTCTCTCTCTCCTTCTCTTCTTCTCGAAGTTTCTATACATATGTGTACGTTTGTGTGTGTGTGTGTGTGTGTGGGTGGGTGTGTGGATGTATCTTCTTTCTTTCGACAGACGAGACGATAAGTCATTGTCGTTTCTATCACATCCCTATCTCTTTTTATCTCCATACAATTTCTTTCTAGTTCAAATTCACTATTTGAATATATCTTTCTCTTTCTTTTTTCATCTTTACAGATTTAAAGGTTAAAATTATCTTTGTCTCACTTTTCAAAAGATTCACTTTTTTAAAATGATTAAAATCCAACATTTGTTTGTTATAATATTTATTCATACAATTCAATTTGAATGAATTGAATGTATCATTCTCTTGTTAAAAGATAAATACGTTATTCCCTTCGATTAATTTTCCATAAATGAAAATTTCAACTTTAACAGAGTTAAATTGATTAATTGACTCTTACATTCTCCTTCTAGTTTACTTTATTCATCCTTTTGGTTTCTTTTTTTTTTTCTTTTCCTCTTTTATCTCCATGGATTCTAAAATAAACGACACATAAATAAATTTTCCCCCACGTTAGAAATTCGTTGTTCGTAGTTGAATCGCGTCGTTGCTTCTAAATAATCCAATCCATTTGGCACTGAAAGCTGCTGCTTGTGCTCTCGTAGGTGGTGTTGGTAATAGTCGCTCGGCTGAGGATGATAAAGCAACCAACTAAAGTAAGAAGAAGAAAAAGAAAAAGAGATGAAGGGGTCCATGAGCATGGGTCTGGGCGTTTGCGTAGGGGAGAGAGAGAGAGAGGCTATAAGAACGTCGAGACGCAGATGCGATGGTGAACGACGTCGCCCAAGGAAGAAGGAAGTGTACTACGGACCGTTTTCGAAGCACAAGATCTTGCCTTCCGTGGAATTGGAGATGGGTGCTTGGGAATGGCGACGTTCCATCTTACGTCGCCGGAGACAATATTGCTCGAAGACACTTTAAAAGTTCGATAATAGGAGCGCCAGTGCTGCTACTGCTGCTACACACCCACCCGAACCTCTATCTTGCGACAATCCCAAACCTAACTCGACTCGATTCGGTTCATCTCCTTTATCTATCTTTCTTCTCTTTCTCAGCTTTCAGTCAAGCACATAAAAAAAATACAAATAAAATAAGAAAGAGATAATAGACGGAGATAAAGTAACACGCAGAACCAGTTTAAATCGACGTTACTATTTTCATTTTGTATTTTCTTATTTTTATATATTAACACTTTGAGTGCTATGGACGCATATATGCATTTGGTAAAAATTACTAGAATTGTCGTTCGACACATATTGTTAATATTAATGTAAAATAATATAATTTTAATATTAATTAAATTACATTATATATTTATAAACAAAAACTTTGATTATTAAATATAATTTATTATTTGAATTTTGATTAATTTGATTCCTAAAAAGCATTTTAAGTAAAAGTATTCAGCACTAAAAAGGTTAGAGATGCAAAATCGTTGATTTCTTAAAACGTAAACCGTGAGAACATGTTTTTTTTTTTTTTAAATGATTCTATCACGTTATGAATTTGCGCAAATTTTAAATCAATCTTCCTTTTAACTTTTTGTGGAAATTACTAGTGATCCGTGAATTTATTCATTCTTTAAAAGGAAGTATTTTTATCGAACGGACGATCAAATTTGTGCCAGGTGTTTGTCTGTGCATAAAACAGAGAGAAAGAGAGTGTGAAGTTACTCTATACGATATCACTTTGATTCTTTTGTAAAATTCGATCTATTCACTTTCTCTTTCTATCTTTTTCATTCTTATGTGCTTCCATTCCTTTGGGAATTAGAGAAGAAGCACGTTTTAACGAGAGCAAGTAAGAAAGATAGTGAGATGAAATTTATGAGGTAAAGCTTAACGAATCTATCGTTTCTCTCAGCGAAAAATCTCTACGATAAAAGGGATATAGCAATGTGAAATAGAAAAGGATAAAGAGATGAGTATACATTACACGTGACTAGTGATAAGAAGATTCGTTCAATGACCTACAAAAAAAAAAGAAAATTGATATATATATATATAGAATATATCAATTATTTTCTCTATAATTATAACTAAATCTAAATTTGGTATTATCATCATTATCTATATTGAACATCATTTTAACATTTAAATAATAATTTCATTAACAAATTTAAATATATTTGTGTGTGAATATTAAAAAAAAAAACATACTTAATGATAAAACATTAAATAAAATAGTATTATTAAAATTTATTTACACTGAAAAATCTTAAAAATTGAAAAATCTTAAAATCTTAAATCGAAATAAAATAATTATATTATTTTAGTATATGTATTATTATTTTAATAATATTATAATAATTAATATAATTATATTAAAATATCATCTATATTGAAAACCGTTTCAAAATAAAAAGAATAATTGTGCAAACAAATATGAATATATTTGAATATTCAAAAAACAAAACATACTTAATGATAAAACATAAATAAAATAAAATAATATCATTAAAATTGATTTATACTAAAAAATGTTGAAACACTATATAAAAATATTAAAAATTATATTAGCTATTAATATGATTATTTTTTTTTTTCTGTAAAAATCGAAATATTTTTCAGTGGTTCACAATAGTTATCGTTGTTTACTTGCTAAGATATTGCAATGTTCTATACTTGGTACTGTTCCATATTAGGTACAGTTACCTTCCATATATATGTATGTATGTATGTACATACAGAAAGAGAAAGAGATGCTGGCAGCATACCATCGTTTCGAAAAGTCCTACCAACGTCGGAAACGTTACTTTGGTGAACTCTTGCCATCGATCAACCAGCAGCCAGAAAGGGGCTTCTTAACCACCGATTACTAATCGCTTTCTTGCAAAAGCTAGCGAACCGTTCACATTTTTCAACATAATTCCAATTTCACTGGCGAACGAGCCCAAAGACCATCACTATTACTACTACTATTACAACTATGATGATGATGATGATGAAGAAGAAGAAGAAGAGGAAGAAAAATCGTTTGCCGAAACGGATAAAATTCTTATAAAGACTAAGAGAGGGAGGGGAAGGGGAAAAATAGAAAAGAAAGAAATCCTTGTGTGAGAAATGCTGGTACGAGTCGAAATATAATTCAACTAAGTCAGCTTAAAAATGAAACGAATATAAAATGATAGAAAAGAGATAGAATGATAGAGAGTAAGGTCCAGCCGAGAAGAGAACTCGAAGGAAGCTCCCAAAAAACCAATTTGAATATCCAACTGAATTAAGACCGACTCACGGGCCATTAAGTCAAACGAAAGAAGGATGAAAACTTTTCTGCTTTTCTCGCTGGGAGTTCAACAAAAAAAAAAAACGATAAAAAAAAAAGAATTAGAAAAAAAGGAAAGTACGCGCGAAAATTTACGAGCTTGCAAACTCCTCAACTACCACCACTACCACCACTTCCACCATCACCACTACCATCATACCCCTGACATCCTTCCAATTTAGCTTCTTCGTGAAAAAAAAAAAAAAAAAAGAGAAAGAAAAGAACCCTTGATTTCTTTTCAAATATGAAAGAAAAAATTATTAGAAGAAAAAAGACCCCCACCACTGTGCACGAATATTTTTTCTACACTTATCTTCGTGTTCTTTTTTTTTTTTTTTTAATTTACCATTATTTTTTTCCCCTCTTCGGTACTTTTCCCTATTTTCCAAGAATCTCCAATTCAATCTTTTTCTCTTCTACTTGTAAGAAACTAAAAAGATTTTTCGAAAAATCGATAAAATCGTAAAGCAAGTGAACTATCTTAAAGATTTCTATCGAAAGGAAAACATTCTCTAAAAGAATGTCATTCTTTCTTTTACCATTGTACGTTAAACGAAAAATAATTTCACATAAAATATAAAATGATGAAACAATAAAATATGACAAAGATTCGAAAATATATATTATAAAATAATTAAACAAAAAAATATCATGTGGGCAGATCACACGTGTTAGAAGTGAAACCTTCGAAAAACTAAGTTTCGAGAGGATGAGACGACTGCAGAATATCAGGAGTAGGATAGGAAGACCGTAGGGTCTTTCCGATAAGTCCGTAGGGTCTTTCCGATAAGTCCATAGGATCTTTCCGATAAGTCTGTAGGGTGTGTTTAATTAGGCCTCGTAGAAGAGTCTCGTAAGCAAGCCTCGTAATCGTGTTTCTTGTATTTACAAACTTTTCTTTTTTATTGAAAAATTAGTATAAATTTCCTAAATACGCAAACATTATAATTAATAAACATGTCGTTGGATATTTATAAAAAAAGTATTCTACAATGTTGTCTAATTCTTTTTCTCTCATGTATCTGATAATCAATTTTTTTTTTTTTTGTAAAATTTTGCAGACAATACAATTACTATATTCTATATATTTTATAATTGGTAATTATAATATTTGCGAAATAAATATCTTAATAGTAATTTTTCAATAAAATAGAAACATTTTTAAATAGAAAAGGAATGACACGTTTATAGAATAGGAATGACAGTTATCTCTGTTTATTCTTTTACCCTTCTATCGCTCCTAGCTACAAACATTTCGAGTATCGAAAGAATATGTGTGTTTACGCTTTGTAGTATGCAGTCGCACTCAAACACACACATTTACAACCAGGAGTGATAACTACAAAGCATAGCATAAAGAGGAGACCGAGAATAGGAAAAATTTTATAGCTATATTCCGTCTCATTCTCTCGCTGGCTCAATCCTACATGTTTGTCTCTTTTTTCTCATTATTTAGTATAGCAGCCGTTTCATAGCTCCGTTTCATAGCACCGTTTCCTGACCGACCGCGTTTATTTACTTTTCAGATCACTCCTATTCTAAAGAAGTTTTCACTTAAAAAATATTAAATAAAATATACGATTACGTTTGGACATTTGAAAAAGCTACAAACGAGAGAAAATGAGGAAAATGAGGGAAATGGGGGGGGATAAAATTTCGTACAAAAGGATCGATTGACCATAGCAAAATGTGTAAAATCGTTCGACAAATCATTCTATCGGCATCGGTGGTGACTGCGACACGAAATGACGCGAAACCGAGAGCCAATCGAGGTGTGCTCGCAGAATCAAACTCGTAAAGAGAGAATGAGAGAGAGAGAGAGAGAGAGAATTTTCAGGTGATTTCGCGACTGCCAGCTGTATTTTTAATCGGTCCAGGCCAACCTATCTCTACCTACCTACCTACCTACCCATCGGATGAACGAGCAAATAGGTAATTTATCACGCCATCCAATCGGCCCTTTTCTCGCGTTCGCACGTTCGGCTACGAAACTTCGAGGATCGTCGTCGTCAACAACGTTGGATTAAACGGGCATCAATTTTACACCATGCGAAACGAAACGACCAACGCACACTCGATCGTTTCCCGTCGTTTCGAGACCTTTCCTTTTTTTTTTTTTGTACTAATTTTAATGATTTCCAACAACAACAAAAATATATATATGTAAATTCAATAAAAGGAAAAAAAGGATTGGTTGGTTTTCCCAAAAATTTCTTCCTTTTTTTGATGATAAGTTGAACAATATTGTATGCGTAATATATTTTGTTTATTTGTATTTTACATTATTTTATTTAAAAATATCGATTCTACTTTATTTTACCTTTTACTATACTTTGAATTATTCAACATGAAAAATATTATACCAGTAGAATTACTAAAAATAAAAAAACTTTTGGAACAACCAAATAGTTACACTATTTACTTTGAGAAATGAAAAAAGAAATTTTATACAAATTAGGAATAAAATCAAGAACACAGTTTACACGTGATCTTGTGTGTAAATGTTAATTTTATGTCGACAATTATCATAGCTGATCAAATAATTATGCAAATAGGTGGTTGGTATAATTTAATGCGTTGCAAACGAACTACTTACGAGTTTACAAATGGAATAACGTGTTACATTCCTATCTAAATAATATACGAGTATGTATGTACGTGTGTCACGTACATGGTGAACCTATTTGATAATTTAAAAAAAAAACTTTAAATACAATACAAACAAATATGTATGTGGATAACAAGTGAGTAAAGAAAATAAAGAAAATTCATGACAGCCAAGATAGAAATAGAGATAGAGATAGAGATAGGAAGAAAGATACGCGAAGAAAATATTCACGCATCGATTATTTCAAGTGTAACTTGTATGTTGATGATGTACGACCGTATAACGACAAAAATGATCGCTAGGAATCGAGAGAAAACGAGAGAGACTCGACCGTTCTCGTTCGATTCGTCAAAGATAAACGCGGCCGAGATACGCGCTGGAACGTATACGTCGTTGATTTTACGTGTCTCGCTACCCGAGCATGACCGAATCGAGAAAAAAGAGAAAAAATAAGAGAGAGAGAGAAAGATTCTTCCGTAAAAAGTCGTTCGTCGATCCCCCACATATGTGTGTATATACATGTATATACATTCGACAGAATGAAAAAAAAAAAAAAAAAGAAATGGCCTTCGACTAGGTAGCTTTCTACCGATAGTGAGAAAAACGTGGAAAAGGCTGATGGAAGAATTGAAGGGAAAGGAAAAAAACAGAGAACGAGAGAGAGAGAGAGAGAGAGACTCGCCATTTCGTGGATCAGTCTGGAATAGCTAAAAAGTTGGACTCACACGAACCGTGAAAAGCTTCCTTCCGTTAAGATGACACACGTATGTTATGTACGAACAACATACGTATCGTCGAACTCGATTCGTGTAAACGAGCCTTTACGCGAGAAAGATTTTTCCCTTTTTTCTTTTTTATTTTTTTCTTTCATTTTTCACATTGTTCTTCCTTTTGTCATTTCCCCCCCCCCCTCCTCCTAAACGAGCTATTGCGACAGGTCATATTAATAATGAATATGCTACTCGTATATATCCAACAACTTCGCTAGCATAACTTATTACCATTCTGTCGATGTCCATGTATATATCTGTTTTCTGTGTCTTTATTTTTCTTCCTGTTCCGTTATACTACGTAGATACCTTTCTATTTATCTCTATGTATATATGTATATATATATATATACGTGCTCGCATTTACAAAAATATCCGATGCTCTTCCTCCACGTGTTCGGTGCACTTATCGAAACAAAAGCCTCCGAACGAAACGTGTTCGACAGTTTCGAGAAATATCGCGTGTCTGCTTGTGTAAGTTCATGCGTATGCGTATAAATGTGTGTTCAAATAAATGTATACATACATACATACATACATACATACGAATCACGAGCGAATGACGAATGGCCACCAAACGGAAATGGCTGACCATACATGTATTTTCTCTACTGATAAATAAGTAAATAAATTTTCGAACAGACAAGTTCGCTCTTTGCCGACGCTCATCGTGTCTTCGACTTCCTCGTTTTGTCCTTTCAACTATAAATTTTACTCTCTCTCTCTTTCTCTCTCTCTCGTGATGATCTTCTGCTATCTGGTCTAGCAATAATAAAAAAAAAAAACTTTTTGTTACTCTCCAAACATTTCCAGCCATGTCCAATTAAACTCGACACGAT
Source organism: Polistes dominula (assembly GCF_049000335.1). Classification (NCBI taxonomy): domain Eukaryota; kingdom Metazoa; phylum Arthropoda; class Insecta; order Hymenoptera; family Vespidae; genus Polistes; species Polistes dominula. Next base: position 2,735,945 of record NW_028301147.1, read on the forward strand.
TCTAAATGTCTCACTGTTAGTTTTGAAAGTTGATAAATATCTGAAATCGAACCAAAAAAATCTTATACGTCATTTGAAAGTCATTTTATCATAAATTTGATTATTCATAACCATGTAATTGTACTAATGTACCATAAAAATATTTTCTCGATTAATAATACTTTTAACGTAATTTTCTTACTTATTTTAGTAAAAATCATATTTTTTGCCAATATAGTATTCAAGAAGAATAAATTAATGTTGCTCGTAAAAAAAAAGAAATGAATTCTAGAAAAAAATAATCAAGATCTGTTTAAACAATTTGATTATCAGTAACATCATGTAAATTTATTGAAAAAAATAATCAGAAAGAATCCATTTTGATTTTACGTAATTTCTGTGAAATCTTTTATATTACATGACGAATCCTACGATTTCTCATTTATTTATTTATGAATAATTTCTTGAGTTTGAATTATATTTAATCGAGATAGTTAAAAATCGTATCAGTTAATTAAAAAACATTGTGCATCTGTGATTGGAATCGTTGAGGATTTATATATTCGCAACTTTTGTAGTTTGAAACTAAATATTCGTACATTCCTATCCCATATCCATATATGTATATAAATATGTATATATACGTGTAGATCTTTACATATGTATTTGTATATAATTATTTATACATAAGTAGATAAATCGCATAAGAAGAAACTCGGTACACGGTAGAGAATTCTCTCTCGCAGACTAAATGGTACACCACTACGTTGTTTAGATCTCACCTAGTACTTCCAACAGTTACCCTGGAATTCGATCATCCACTTTCGCGAAATTTTCCGCCATCTAAATATTTCATTAACACGTACTTTACCATCTGCTACTCCCAACCAAACACCCCATCTTACGTTCCAATCGTTCGTTCGTCCTTATTTTCAATCTGAAAACACTCGAGTGAAATCTTATCCTCCTACCAGCTCCCACCTTTCAGGAAAATTTGATAAATTATCCCGTATGTATCGAACGATTTAATAATAAAAATAAAAATGTGTATAAAATGAAAAAGTCAAAGCTTCATACAAAATATTCTCTCGTTCGATAAATTTATATTAAAATGATCAAAAATAATTATTAATTAGAATAAGAAAGAAAAATAAACTAAAAATACGAAAGTATTTGAAATAACGCGTAATCTCTTGACTCTTCTTAATTGGAAATTATTTTTCTACACAATTATTATATCTCATATTCCAGTTTTTTTTTTGTTTATCAAGAACGAATATGTATTTCTGAATTACAATAAGCCGGTATAAAGGAAAACGGGGTGGGGGGGGAGGTAGGAGGAAGGTAGAGATAGGAAGGTAGATGGGTAGGTATATGTTGGTAGGAGGATGATGGTGTCCCGAATACAAGCGGATAGTTCTGTAATTGTGTAATCCGGATGATAACGCAGATTAAGTTCGTCGTCGAAATACCAGGAGTTAATCGTATTCACGGAATACACGCTACTTCCCCCGAAGCGTATAATTATCGCAGCCACGCGTTTGCCATCGAGTACGGACTACTAGTTCGCTACTAGCTTCAAGGTACACACCATGACAATATCGAATTTCCCCGTTACTTTCTCAAAGACAATTATGAAAATACATTCTATCTAATTCTTGACCAAACCCTTCGATACGATCTTCATTTCGTCAATTAACTAATTTTATTTCTACAACAAATTTTGTATTATACTAATATTTGTCTTATCCATTCATATCTCAATGTCATTATAAACTAAAAATATTCGATATTAAAAATAAATATAACATTAATAATTAAGAAAAATAATAATTTCGTCTTTAATAAATTTTACTTCATTTTAAATATTTAAATGAAAAATTATTTTTTTAAAAATAATATATATTATTAATGTAATAATGAAATTCCAAATTATTATTAAATTAATATTATTATTTTATGCATCGATTATCCAAGTATATATATATATACCTAGAATAAAAAGAATATTTATTTTTTTATAAAATATAATTATATATTTATATAAATATAATCTTAATAAAATAATTAGAAATTTTCTTTTACAATTGGGTTAATAACAAGGAATCGCTATCAGTTGCATAATATATATATAATATATAACAAGGGTTGCTATTTTACATTGTTACTAAAGCACAACACAACGGCGCGCTTTCCCAACTATTTGAAAACACGAATAAGGCCACCGGCATCGAAGCGATGCATTGCCCTGAAAGCTCACTAGCCATCAATCGAATTATCAATCAGCCGCCTCTGCCGGCGATTGTTAATTAACAATAACAAGGCAAGCCAATTAGAGTTTGCATCGGACACTAGCGGGTTGACTGACTCTCTCACTAGCTTTCTCTCTCTTACTCATTCACTCACTCACTCACTCACTCACTCACTCACTCACTCACTCATTTCACTCACTCACTCTCTCTTTCTACGCATCTATCTCTCAATTTATCTGTGTGTCTATCTATCTGTCTCTATTTCTCTCGCTATATACTAGATCAACCAACAGAGAAAGGATTTCGACTCGTACAAAATGATTAACCCTTACAGTACAAGCACACTATATTTCACTAACACGCATAGACAATCTACATCCTGAAACGAAGATTATCTCACGCGAAGCTAGTTGAACAACAAAAAAGAAAAAATACAAAAGTGAGTGAATGAGAGAGAGAGAGAGAGAGAAAGAACGAAGTGAACATGCATATCAAACAATAGACGTATCCACGAACAGCGAGAACAGTTTTTTCATCTAATTTAACCGTGTACGTTGTTGTTTCTCTACAAATTAACTATATTTTCTCTCTCTCTCTCTCTCTTTCTCTCTCTTGTACTATTATTTTTTGAAACTCGAACGTGAGCAAATATAAAATAAAATGACAAACAAATATCTTTTTATTTATTTTTGTATTTATTTTTTTTTTTGTTTCTTTTTACTCTCAACGAAATATTTTTCCATTGGAAATGAAATATCATATTGATTTCATATCTGATTTCCAAAAGTGTAAATTAAAAATATTTTTTACAAAAGAAAAAAAAACGATCGAATTTGTATGGAATAACTCATAAGGATGAAAACAGCACATGTTTGGCCACAATTTTGTCCACCGGTGAAACTCGTGGTATAGGAGGAGATCTCAAAGGTTTGGAAAAAAAAAAATAAATAAAATAAAAAAAAAGTCTCTTAAAAGAAGAGAAACAAAAAAAAAACAAGAAGGAAATATCGTAAAAAAGTTTGCCATATAAAAGTTTTCTTATCTCAACAAAATATTTTGTCATTCAACGTGTTCGAGTTCCAAGTTTCCATATTAACTTCGCTCTGCTTCTCTGAGCTTCGCGAATTCCTACGTGGTTTCCATTTTGGAAAGATCGATTATTGTGAACTATGATAAACTATTATACTATAATAGAAAATAATTATAATAATGATAATTTATAGTCTCATTCCTATTATATATAATTGCATTAACTATGTATAATAGTGGTTTCGATAAAACTTGAATGTTATTATTTATAACAATTGAATTAAACAATAATGTACTGAAAGAAATATAAATCAAAATTTGTTTAAATATTACATGTACTTCGAAAAAAACAATTTCGATGAATTATTTTAATTAGATGCAAAATTCGAACTTAAACTTGGTCAAGAATGTTAAAACAAATGTATTTAAATTCAAAAACAGTCTTAAATATTAGTAAGATTACATTACATACCTTAAATGATTGTTAATTAATCGAAGAAATTGTATAATATATTAGTTCGACACATTCGTCACTTCGAAATCCAACGATAAACTGAGTCATTGTTCTCTTTGAAAGTGTTTGTATTGTATATTGTTTATATGACATTCCAAATAAGGAAACTCTGTTCTGTACGTATATTACTTTCTTTATACATATATATAAACAACATTGAATAAAAGTATGTTAAAATGACTTACGAGGACAACGATTCAGTTTACTGTTAGATTTCGGTGAGGAAGATACGTCGAACCTATAAACAGTGTTTTTAAATTACAACACACATTTCTTTTGATTAATTAGCAATCTATCAAGGTAAATCGAATATTTTTGAGGTATGTCACATCCCCAGTCATATTTTCACAAACGTATCTCGCAACGATTATCGATCGATATATTTCATATATACGTGCCAATACACATATAGACACACATACCTCGGCTTCTATTATTATCAAAAATACCTTCTATAATTTGATAAAGTAAAAATTGATTGAATAAGTTCGAAGTATAAAGAATATAATGGTATTATTATTATCTTTTTACATATTATACTCGAACAATAAAAACTTTAGTAAAACACCACATCGATATAGATAATCCTATGATTGAAATAATTGATAAAAATCCTTCCTATTCATATCGATAAGTACCCTTATAAAATAATCGTATAAATAATAATAATAGATGAATCGTACAATAAAGAGTTTCGTCTACCGTCTTTTGCAAAACTCGTCGAAATTACTTCCATTCGATTTATCTCGTAAAATCCAGTAGTATATCGATATAATCAAGAGTTTGGGCTCGTAAGGCACGTATCCTCGTAGAACGAAGGTAAGTTTCTCCACGAAACTAATAAGCTCTTCCTTCCTTCCTTCCTTCCTTCCTTCCTTCCTACTTTTCGCCGACTTTTAGTTTTAGCATTTTAGCTTTTTGCTCCTTTAACTTGAACCTTTCTCTCTCTCTCCCTCTTCCTCTTTCTCTTTCTCTCTTTTGCAGATACAAACAGGCGGCGTGCATATAGAAACACACACACACACGCGCGTACACACTTTGGACGGCGTTATCGAAACTCCTGGCGAACTCAAATCTAAATTTCGACAGAAGAGAATCGCGAGCACGAGAGCAACGCCGCTTGCCGTTTTAATGGCCGTTCAGATTAATAATGACGCTGGTACAAGCACTTTCCAACTTCACCGCATACTCGTATCGATGAGAACGAGCGAATACGAATAGAGAAGGAGCACTAACTATAATCTCCAACTATATATATATATATATATTTTATATATGCATACACATACACAAATATATATATATATACATTTATGTATATATATTTTATATGTGCATACACACTGATACATAAATGTATATATGATTTTATGCGTATGTATACTTACGCGTGTATTGATATACATGTGTTAGTATATTGCTGATGTGTTCATAGACTAACTATCTCTGCGCACCATCTCGAATACAACTATTTTATGATAGGTACATGCTTCTACACTCTCTAGCAAACGATCTAACCCACTACTCAAGAAATTAACACCTCTTTACAATAATCATTATTTAAGTATTATATCTTATTCCGATTATCTTCAATTATTTATTGATTTATTCTTATAATCTCTCTTTTTATACTACACACAAAAAAAAAAACAAGATTATTTAGAAATATTATTAAATTATAAAATATTTGTTTATTATTCTATTTCAATCATATTCTTTTTCTATTTAATTTATAAGTGATTTTATTTTTATTGATTTAAGTATTATATCTTATTCCGAATATCTTTAATTATTTATTAATATTTTTCTAATAATCTTTCTTTTCATATTACACACACACAAAAATATATTATATAGCAATATTATTAAATTATAAAATATTTGTTTCCCATCCTATTTCTATCTCATTCTCGTTCTATTTAATTTATATATGATTTTATTTTGTATTATATATTAAAATAATTTGAATAAATGAAATTTAAGTTAGTACAGTTTCACGGTTGGTTTACAATATCTTAATAATAATTATAATTCTGTCTGAGTTATTTAAACTTGCGTTAGCAATATCCTATACGTACACATAGAAATAAATATCTGTGCATATATAATATATACATATATATAAATTTAAAGTGTTATCCCTTATCAGGAACGTTTAATTATTTAAAAACGGATCGCTACCGAGCTAACATTCGCAATTAACGTTTAATGATTACTGATTCGCATTCTGCATTCTACATGCTCTATGACTGAGTAATGATCACCGATTGAACCGGTCGTTCGTTCGTTCGTTCTGATGGAAATTAATCCTCGTACACAAAGCTACGAGAACATAGAGAGAGAGAGAGAGAGAAAGAGAGAGAGAGAGAGAAACATCAAATCATTGGAACACGTTAACACTATGGACGATAACGAACGTTAAGTAAACGTTACTCGTAGAGTACTATGAAATTATCGTAATATTTCATATCGAACTTTGACAATCATTTCTAAATGCGTCAAAGTTTCAATGAAAACGATTCCGAGATTTCCTATTTTCTGCCACGATTATTAATCGAATTTATTCTTAACAAAAATTATAGTATCCCTGATTTCAAAATAATTTTATCTGAATATTAGAAAAAAAGGAAAAAAAAAGTAAAAACAATCGACAATTTTTTGTCATTTATCTCGTGATAAAAATCGAATAAATAATTGAAATTAATATTTTTCAATACAAACATTTTTTTTCTAATAATTAAAAAATACCAACGAGTGATGGCGTGACGTAAAAAAATATTGCAGATGAATACAAAAAAAAAAAAAAAAAAATAACAAACAATCTGAAATGGAAGAAAAAAGAAGAGGAAAAAGGTGAAAGAAAAGTGATGCAAACTTTAATAAAAAAAAAAAAATAAAAAACTCTAGCGTATAATAAAATAACACAAAAAGAAAGAAAAAGAAAACGACGTTAAAACGAGTCTCGGCATTCTGTTCGTAACAGCATGATTGTTCAAACATCGTAAGATCGATGAAGGAAAAGAAAAGTAGTAGTAGTAGTAGTAGTGTTAGTAGTAAGGATCGACGTTGATGCAAGCAAAAGTGTGAAATGAAAAGCTTCCTAGCGATATTGTGCAAATCTTCTCTCACCCTCTCCCTCTCTCTCTCACACACACACTCTTTCTTTCTCTCTCTCTCTCTCTCTCTCTCTTTTATACTTTTTTTTTATTCTTTTCATCGAATAACCGAGAAAGAAGAAAAAGGAGAAGTAAATTTATCTTGGCGATAACGACGACGACGACGAGGTAGGTTCGTTTACACAACGTCACATGGCATAATCTAATGCGACTATGGTGCAACTATAGTAGTCTTTAGGAAAACGGAAGAGCAACGCCTTGTTCTTCCTTACTTTAGAGAAATTTCATTGTCTCATCAGGATAATGTTCTCCTTTCTATCTCCACACCCTTTCCAAACTAACCCCCACCTTTCTCATCTCACGATTCTCTTTTCCTAACCCATCCCTTCCACCACTTCTATCCTTTTTAACAATCCCTATTCTCTTTTTTAAAGTATTCAAGAGCGTATCCTGAGTAAAGGAATATAATTCCTTCGATGTAATTCCTTGCGAAATGATATAGGAGTCAAGGTGCTTGAATTCATTCGAAATTTCTTTTGTTCATTGCAAAGGAAAATTTTCTTTATTTTTTTTTTTCTTCATCTTTATTCTTCATTACTCGCACGGGATGCTATATGCACCTTAAAACAGCCTCGAGCTATTTTTATTTTTTTATTTCAGAATATATACATAGATAAATAAATGAAATATAAAAAGATCGGTATAGAAAAAGTACTGGAATTATAAAAGAAACGAATATATTAAAGCTTTCAAGGTCACGTCGTCATAATACTCATTGAGAGTTGAAAAAAAATAAAGGAAATAATTAATGATACCTGAATTGAATTCGTCGTGTATTCATCTTAACTTGTTGTAGAATATTTTGTCGTTGAAAGAAAATTCATCGGTATTGTAGAAAATAGTTGGCGATAGTTTAAAATGGTGGATATCGTTAGGTAGGTAAGTCGATATGCGATTATTTATTACGACATTTCAACCCTTCCAATTAATTTGATTTATCGTCCCTTTTATTTCTTGCGTGAACTAATCGTGAACCTTTAAGACCACGCCTTTACCAAGTTCGATCCACTTACGTTTGTCCTATTATTTTTTAATGTTTTCTTTAAAAAAAAAAATAATATTTTATTTGTGTGTGTGTGTTTTTTTTTATTCATTTGCGCTCTTACTATGTTTATTAAATTTAATTCGTATCTTTAATTATCGTTATCAACATTTAATACAATGATGAAAGCTTTAACATTGTCAAACGGAAAAATGTATTCCATTATTATTGAAATATATTGATGATTTGATGTACATTATATTAATAGAATTTAATACTATTAAACATGTACTATATATAAATATGTATGAGTTACTATATAGTTATTTTCATGCATGTATTAATCGATAGAATTTTAGTATTATTATGATGGAATATTAATTAATATTATATAATAAATATAAATTGTCTCTTCCTTTTATCAATGTTTTAAATAACAAAAAAAACGTATTATATATATACATATACATATATATTAATTACTTGTGAAAGGAATATTTATTAGTAAGAAAAATCTGTCTAATTTATTCGTATATATTATACAAACAAATTTAAAGGGAAAGTTCGTGTAATAAACTATAGCAATGTTTGCAAGCACCGTGATTTATTCTACCTTGGAGGTAAGTGAGAAAAGAGGTTGAAGGTTAGCAAGCAACCTGGTACTCGCCACTCTACCGTGAACATTGGTAAGCGTGAACTGCTTTCTATTCCCTTACGTGGGAATACATTTCGTACGATCCAAGAAAGCACGTTTACTTGCCGATTCAATTTTCCTTACTGATAAAACACGATACCTTTCCGATAACAAACCGCAATTTCGTTGAAACCAATATATGATTCTCGATTATCTTTTTCTAATAAAAAAAAAAAAAAAAAATTAGAATCGTGACCAAATAAACAACAACAAAAAATAAAAAAAAGATTGTTTAGTTTTTGAATAAATAATCTTATACGAAATATTCCAATTATATGAATTAAATATATATATATATATATATATATATATATATTAATTTTATATTAAATTGAATTTATATTATAAATGTATATAAATCTAATAATCAAATAATTGGTGATATTGAAGAAATATAATTGTCCTAAAATTAATAACAATTAATTATAAGAAATGTCAATCTTTGTTTTAACTGCGTGTAATTTCTAATATTTTTTTTTATTTTCTAAAAATTAAATCAAATGAACAAAATGAATATTTTATTTATCCTCACGGTAATAAATCGTACGCATAATATATTTCTATAATCATATAATTAAACCCATAAAATGAGAATATTAATCGAATCTAATGATCATTTGAACCATTAAAAATCTAACAATTTTATAACATAGGACAAAAAAAAATGTGCTAAAAGTTAAGTTCTTAAAATGTCTGAAACTTTGCCAGATATAAAGTATTCTCTCTTTCTATCTTTTCGTATTTTTAGAAATTATTTGCTAAGTTTCTTTAGCAAAAAAAAAAGAAAAGAAAAGAAAAGAAAAGGAAAAGAGAAAGAAAGAACTCTATCTGTTCGTAACAAACTCGTTTTACGAAAAGGATAGAGAATAGGCAACGTGGTCGACGATAGAGCACGTCCGAAAGAAAAGGATAAAGGGCGTGCAGGGTGGGAATGAAGAAGAGGAGGAAAGGGCCCTTCTTTTTCCATTTTTCAACTGTGTCGCGTCGTGACATAAACTTTAACTCCGGTCAAACGGCCGAGAAAACGGAAACTAACCGAGCCGTTTGCTCTCTTTCTCTTTTTCTCACATTTTCTCTTTTCTTTCGTTCATTCTCTCCTTTTTTTTCTTTCTTTTTTTTTTTCTTCTTCTTCTTCAACGACAATGTAGTACGGCTTAACGACGAAAGTTTATACCGTACTAGGTGGACGCGTAAATTACGAACGTAGTTATATCTTCTTAGTGAAGAAGATCTTTTACGTGAACGTGAGTACTTCACACACACACACACACACATAAGAGAGAGTGCAAGAGCTCATACAAACTTACACACATACTATTGCACATATATACACTACTCTGTCATCTTAAATCCACGTGGACGATGGTTGTAAAAGTCAAAGCGATTTTGAGTGGACTATCGGGTTTGAATAGTTCGATCGAAAATGTCAGAAAAAACGTCGAATATCTCGACATTTTCTTTTTCTAAAATCGTCAATCTTCATGTCGTTCTTAAATTCCGATATGGATATATAAAAAAAAAAGGAACAAGTGTGTGTATATATATATATATATGTATGTATGTCGAACCCAAGATCGGATTACTACGTACTACTCTATGAAATATAACGATGAACCTTCGACAATAACACGATGGATTTTTATTTTCTTCTTTTTACTTTTTTTTTTTTTTTATTTCTACTCCTCTTACTTTTCTTCTCCATTTATTTTTTTTCCTTTTTTTATAGACATTTTTACGTGTCATTTCTCAATAACATGTTCCTTTTACCGATTGTCGAATTTTTTTAATCAAAATTTTTTATATTTTATTTAAATTACATTAATTATTTTCTTTTACACCCACCCCCAACCTCTTGGGTTTCAAATAATCCAAAATTCTTTTTTAGGAGAAAAGGGGATGAATTTATAATATATTCTTTCTAATTCGCGTCTATTAAATTAAGAATATTTCGTTGAAATTAAATGAATTTCTTTTTAAGATCCCTTTTACCATAACTTTTCTTTGTTTCTCCATTTCAACGTTTTACAATATTTCCTTTTTACAATAATTTAATTTTCTCCTTTATTATAATTCATAAATATTTGTTCTAAATTGTCTATAACAATTGAAGAAATACTTGATTAAAATATTAACCCTTTGAGTGCTATGGACGCATACATGCGTTTGATAAAAATTACTAGCGTGTATTTTTTAATATTAATTTAAAATATTGTAATGTTTATATTAATTAATTAAATTATATTCAGAAATAAAAGCATTAATTATTAATTAATATATGATTAGAATATGCTTAATAATAAACTATTCCCTTTCCATAAAACAATTTAAGTAAAAGTATTTAGCACTCCAAGGGTTAATTATTATTCTTGATGATATTAAAATCGACCCAAAAAATATGGAAGAAGATTTTTCTCTCACACATTTTCTATCCCCGTTTTTCCAAAAAAAAAAAAAACGACAAATGACAAATTTTCGCATAAAACAAGAACCATTCTATATATCCTCTTATCATCTGGTCCGATCTTTCTACACTACTGAAGTCGATCAAGTGATAAGGAATGGAAAACGAAAAGAAGACGGGGGTGAAGAAAAATGAAAAAAAAAATGAAAAGAAAAGAAAAGAAGTGGAAAGAAAAGAAAAGAAAAGAAAAAAGGAGAAAAGCTCTTAACGTTAACGAACGTATACGTTCGTTCCTCTCAAAGGAAATCATTAAACGTAGTCTCTCTCTCTCTCTCTCTTTATTTCTCTTTCTTTCTCTTTCTGCTCCTTCTCTTTAAGAGCTAAAGTAAAAAGAGGTTATGCATTTTCTCGAAGAGAACTGTACTCCATGGTTAGGTCGACCCGGATTTGATAGAAAGTAGAACCAAGTGGGATATGACGATGGCCGATCGTCAACTTTGTAGATCTATTCCTCCCCTTCTACCCTCCCCCTCTCTCTCTCTCTCTCTCTCTCTATCTTTCGGTTTATCCTATTCCTAACACGATTATGTCATTTCACTTTACGATTTACATAAAAATTCCAAATCCTACGAATATATCGTATTATTCGACTATTTTTTTAAGTTAACACACCAATAGTGCATTTTTCTAATCATATTTTACACTAACAATAAATGTACGATCGAAAACAATCGTGAATAACCTAATTTAATTCAAAATTAACAGAAATTTCGAAGCTCTAATATGTTCGCGTATCCCCACTCATCGTGCCTACGCTACGCACGCCATATTGGGCCCGCTACAAGCACGCTCTTCCTATTGGTGGCGCTGAACGCCAATTATATCTCGAGTATTAGACATAAAGAGTTGAAAAATTTCTAAAGTGATATTATAGACCCGTTTTCGCGTCTTCTTAAAAGACAAATTGTTTACACGATTAAGTAAATTATATAAATGAATTTAAATAATGAACAATTTTTAGGATTGTCTTTATTTTTTAATGGTCTAATCACTTTTCTTTACGAACACCTTCCTCACACCTATTCAATATTACCAAAGAGGTCATCCCATCTTTTTACCGGCTCTCTGGAGTCAACAGCACACGGTTTTTGTTCTTCCAAACAGGTCACCTATCCATTTTACTAACCGTGCTCACGTTGCTCGACTTTAGTGATCGGCTGGAAACTAATAATCAATTTAATTTAATCTAACTTTCTAATTTATATACCAGGTCGAACAATAAATATGATGTCAGAATTTTTAGTAGGATATATTTTTTAAAATATTCAATTGCAAATTAAAAGAATTGTTTTTATAGAAGTATTATAACATTTCATATCTAAATAAATGGTATTATAAGATTTATTAGTATGTAATATTTATGTAAACAATGCTACTATGTTTTAAATACAATATTTTTACATTAATAATTAATTTAAGGTAATAAATTACTTTAATCCGTATACTTTTAAATAATTATTATAATTAATTATACAAAATTGTTCTTTCTAAATTATAATTATCAATACGATAAAAAAATATTTGTATGCATCACACGATCAGTCAAAGGATTCGAATCTCGAATGTTAGAGAGAATCTAAAAAGAAAGAAAGAAGGAAAGAAAAGTTTCCTTTTTCACGTTGAAAACATGTTCGATAAGCTCGTAACGGCCATTATGTTACCCCGAGCTAGATGCTCTCCAGTTCTTATGTAAGATACGACACGTTTCTATGTGTCTCACGTTACCATGGGGGTCTCTGGTTAAAATTTATGCTGCTTTTGTACTCCCTGTTTCTGTCAAATATTTCATAAAGTGCTAAATCTGGCTGCTGCTGGTCTATCGGTCGAAAATAGTGACTGAAAAATATCACCATTTCCAAGCTCTTATTGGCCTTTCTCTCCTACTGAGCTTTTCTTTCCTCTTTTTGTTCTCTTTCTTTATCTATCTATATATATATATATATAAACGTATATATGTATGTGTAGGAATTTTCCGGCATTTCGTTTCACGTTGTTAGCCATGTGAAATACTCTTCTCTCGAATGAGACCCGTCACAGCTCGTACAGTCATGAATACGTTGAAATAAAAAATAAAAAATAAAAAACATTTACGAGTCACCACAATATCGTAATCAGAGATTTGGAAAGTATGACAGAAAACGAAACAAAAAATTTCAATTGAAATTTCAAGCTTTTTCTTAACAAGCATCATATTTTCTAAAGCGAACTAATTAGCCAGTATTAGGGACAGAAATTTTTACTACCACCACTACTACTACTAGTACTACTGTTACTCTATTATTATAACGTACTACTATCTTATGCTATTTATATTTATGAATACGAAGAATCTAGATTCCTCAAAATCGAAACCAAGGTACAAACTATATATACTTCGTCCTTTCGTCTAACTTACCAATAGAGAATGAAACTATGGTTACTATATTCCTAAACTCCATTGTGTTTCGCATCCAACATAAGCTTAGCTTTTCGCAACTTATGCATATAGAAGGTTATCCGTATTCAATGATTTGTAAAGTTTCGAGGAAAGCGACGTCGTGCGTTATTAGGAAACGAACTCAATGTTCTGTCGATTATTCGAATAACCCTATGAATTATAAATGTCGAACTTCTCGAATACGAAAACTTTATCTAATCCTACGTTCTATATTCCATTTTTGAAAAATTAGACGATTTTCCATCCTATTAATCCAAAGGTATGTTCTCCATTAAAATTTACCGGATGATGAAAATGTTATTTATCTAAAATTATGAAGAATATTATTTCTGTAATGTTTTTTTAATATTTAATGTCTAAATAAATTTATATTATACAATTTTGTACTTTTTAAATCATCTATCAACAAAAATTACATTCCGTGACAGAAAGAAAGGATAAAGGGTCGGTGAAAACTTTCTTACGATACTTTTACTTAAAAAAACGTTAATTCTATTCTTAAGATAAAATAAAAAAGGGACACGCCCAGATAAGTACAGGAATTCGAGTTTAAAGTGAAAAGAGGGAACTAATAGTCAGTTAGTGTTCGCGACGATAAAACGTCGGCAAAGCCGGAAGACACGATAGGTAATAGTTTTCGCTCTAGTTACACTCACAACCTTCCGTTTTAGGTATGACGGCAAAACACCACCTTGTAGACTTAATTGAAGGAGTCACGTTTACGTTTAAGATATTAATCTTTAATCACTAAATTCTAGCGTAAAAAGAATATATACACTAGCGTTACTAATTTTACAAAAATAAATAAAAACAAAAAAAAATTCGCAATCTAAACAAATTATTAATTAAATTAAAAACAAATAAAAATAAATATTTTTCTTTTACGCTCGAATTTAATAATTAAATATTCATATTTTATTGATATAAATTATATCTTTAATATATTATTTTTTATACATATATTTTATATATCCAATATATCTTAATATATATAAATTACGTGTCATGTTGTTTGTCCGCAATGGACTCCTAAACTACTAAACCGATTTTAATAAAATTTTACACACAATGTGCAGTTTCATCCAATTTGAAAGATAGGATAGTTTATATCTCAATTTATAATCGCAATATTATTTTATTGCGAATTATTTGTTTATTAACAAAGAGTCATGATTATCTCTGTTAGTTCGATAAGATTCTAACAGATGACGGTATAAGGTAATTCGTTGACTTAAAGACGTGTGTATCGGACTGATTGTGAGCCACAGCAACGTGTGGCGAGGCACCCCTAGTTATATATATTTGATTTATATATTGTGCAAAAAATATTTGCATATTTATCGTTCATAAAATGATTACAAAAAATCAACGACGATTCCAGTAATTGAAAAAAAAAAAATAATAAAATACGTGAAATGTTTCTACTATTTATTTTTATTTCAAAAAAATAAATGTATCAATCCCATCCGCGTAAATTTTAAATCAATTGTACAAATCGTAAATAAATGTTTCTTTAAATCAAACATCTGGTTTCTAAATGTTGGATTTATAGCAGGTAACGATATGAATGGTGTGTGCATATTAGAGAGAAAATCAAGGATTTTACCCCAGTGGGGAATAAATTGGATGATTGTAGTACGCTTTATAAATGGCTCGTATATATATATATACATATATGTATATCTGTACATGTTAATGTATACAGATTTAGATAGGTATATATGTCGAGTAACGTAGGTACAATCATGTCATTAAGTTATAAGTGTGCCGTTAGAGTTTGTAATAAAGTAGATCGTTGAAGGCTAAATAGAAGCAACTTTCCCCTTCGCGACATATTGCGCGGGTAGCATTATTTCATTCGTTCGTAATACCGTTCTCTTTCTCACTCGTGCTAAGAGTAAAGAGAGAGAGAGAGAGAGAGAGAGAGAGAGAGAGAATGAATTATTAAGAGTAATAATGTCGGAACAAAACTACCTCGTTAAAATTCTAAAAAGAAATTTTCTAAGGAATTATTAACCGAACTAATCGTTTCCGGTAATTTTAAACATGCGTTACTATCAACTTTGCATTTAAAAACATGAATTGAACATTTTTATCAAAAGTATGAGAGAAGCATGATAAATGTTTAATTAAAATATAGTTCGTTCATTCAATTTGACAGAAATTATTATTATTATTATATTTAAGATATGAAAGATCGATTGATTCGTTAACAAAAAGTTCATTAATTAAATCATCTTATGCGATAGGTATTCCGTTATGAAATTTCATAGATAGTTAGGTTTCATTAGTAATAGCTGCCGTTCTCTATGCACCAAATTCTCTTGGAATAATCTAATTGGAACATCATACGATAAAAAGCACAAAACAATGCGATGATTAAATTGATTTCAACGATAGAAAAAGTGAAAGAGAGAGAGAGAGAGAGAACGATGCGATATTCATTTGCGATTGGTCGAGCATAGCAAATATTCTCTATATATATATATCATATGAAGTATCTATATATTAAAATGTAATTTTAACGAAGAACAGTTATCTCTAATTTGAATATCCAAGAACTCTATCTAATAGAAACTAGACAAAATGAAATAAAGAAAATTTACGATCACTTATCGTTAGCTAGAGTTGCAAATTACCCTTTTAGTACTATCAAGTAGATAGGTTTTTTTTTTTGAGTCTAACTACTCGAAGATAAACTATCGAGTGAACTTGTTTTCAGATGATCCGAGGGATAGAAAAAAAAGGTAGTATATATATGAAAGTGAAGAAACGTGTGAGGTGAGGTAAGGTAAATCACTAAATTCGCTGATCGTTTACAAGGTTAATCGTGCGAGAAGGATACTCAGTAGGAAATCTGTAAGTAAAAAGTTAGTCAATGACTGGATCGATTATGTGCCGAATGAAAGAATGGAGAAAATGAAGGATCCAATGAGAGGAGGGTTCCGTGGTTTCAATTAAGGGACGTTGGTAAGTACCTAGCAAGTTTGCTAGCTAGCTGACTCTAAAACGGTATAAAATGAGAGTAGCACGAGAAGGACATCGTTACGATGGGCTAAGTCGCCATTATGCCACCGACAAGGACGGACCCTAACGACGCCCTCCTACCTTTCGTGATTTATGCTTCAACGAAAATGCGCACGCGCTAGTTCACTCACTCACTCACTCATTCACTCACTCACTCACTCGCGGATTATGTGTCTCGACCAAGTAACTTTACGGGAGACTCGCTTTACAAAAGGAGATTAAGAGAATAATGGATGTAACCCTTTTCCCAACACCACTCTCGATCATCCATACTATTTCTAACATCTCACCTCTCTCTCTCTCTCTCTCTCTCTCTCTCTCTCTCACTCTCTTTCTCTCCCCCACCTATTGTATGTCGCTTTTGAGAAATTGACTTCGTCGTATCCTACAATGTGTAAGTGCTTTCGATCAAACGACTTATCCTGACGTACACCTTGTTTCCAAAAACTTACTTTCCAACGTCTACTTTTATTTACTTTCTCAACTTTTCTTTTTTCCCCCATCCCCATCCCCTTTTTCGTTCGATCTATGTTCCTTCTATCCATTTATTTGAAATAAAAAAAGAAAAGATCAAACTAAGGAGATTTTTCTTTTACTACTAGTTGAAAATTTGTTTAGTAATCTTAAAAGAGATTGGCTGACAAGTATATAGTCGTTAAAAGTGACATCGTTTAAATGGATTATTCCTTCTTTCTAATACACGATGCGTTTACTTTGAAAATTTACAATCTTTGATCTTGAAACTTTTCAGAACATCACAATTTTTTGAGAATCTTTCGTACGTGTTATAACGAGGGTACATTCAATCAAATTGATGTTTGTTCTTGCATTATAGTGTGCGTTAGTTTATAAGTGTGTGATCTTCTGTAATCATTTTTTTTAGAAGTACGATATGTTAATAAAGATGAATATGGGAGAGTTGGATTATCATATATAATTGTGTATAATTATAATATAAAATAATAAATAATAAATATAAATAAATAACACGATGGGGGTAAATGATACCATTTAAATTTTCAAAGTAACAATATAACTAAGTTGAATATATATAATATTATTATAATTATAATAAATATAATATTATAATATATTAGGTCGAGTCATATGTAACTTCCGATGCGTCTATGTAGAATCTATTTTTCGTATTTACCTACTATAAGTCACCGAAACAAACGAATTTTTGATATCACTGTATAGATGAGGATTCAGTTAGTCTTCTGTCAACTATTTTATGTAGCTGATGCTACATTTAACCATTTTTCTTAACTTCTGAAATGGATAGTATAAAGTGCATATTCGACCATGTAATGCTTTAGGAATTGAAACAAGGCAATGGCACTAAAGTGGCAGCTGAAAAAATATGCAGCGTATACGGTGCAGGATTAATAACTGATAGGGCAGTCAGAAATGGGTTTGTAAAATTCTGTTCTAGAGATACGATCTTAAAAGATGAACCGAGTGCAGGACGTATTTTCGACTTTGACGAACCTTTTAAAGGTAATATTGGAGCAAAATTCAATAGATACACGTCCAACAGATACAAAAAGTACAAAAAAACTCCATGAAAAGTGTCGTGCACTTATTAATGGTAGAAACGCCATTCTTTGTCTCATCAAAACGGAAGTTATTTTATGACTCGACCTAATAAATATTATAAATATAAATAAATAAATATATATTATATAATTATATATAAAATTATATAAATATTTCTGATGAATTTTTTTATATCTAAATGGATATATCAATTCTTCTTTTTTAAAATAATTTAAATTGCAGTAAATTTAAAAACTAACGTATTGCACACATCATAAGAAAAAAAAAATATTAATTGAAATAAATACAAATAAAAATGGGACTCACCGGATACCGTTAGATGAACCATTCTAATTAATGGCGGATGTGAACTGATTTGACACTCGTAAAGTCCAGCATCTCGTTCAGTTGCCGAACGTAATAATAATCGCCAATCATTTGGATCTTCAAAAGCCAATGAAAATCTCGAGTCACTGGCATACGTGTCAAGACCGATGGTAAGTAAATGATATTCTTCACCACGTCTACGAACCCAAGATACCTGAAACAAAATACGTGAGTCACATTACAAACTCGAGTGCCAAGTTTTCTTGATATAACTGACTTACGTTATTTATCATCTTAATATATATTACTTGACACTTTCTCTCTTGAATAAACTCATTAACATAATATAACATAATTTCTCATTCAGATTTATGTCATAGTTGATTTCATATAATACAATATATATATATATATATATATATATATATATATATAAGATTTATTACTGTAAATCTTCTACAATCCAAATTTAGTTCATTACCATACACATATTTTTATTATCTGATAAATACAAACATCAATCTTTAAATAAAAATTAATCATTTTCAGAAATACTGATATTCGATCAAAAAAATCTCAATTTAGAACAAATAAATTTAATTCTAAACAGAGAAATAAAATATAATGAATAAAAATATATAAAATCGTGGATTCAAACAAATTTTTAATTTTCTTAGATTTTGTAAAGTATTTCATATAATAAAAGGTATTATTAATATTAATAATATTAATTAATAAAAGGTATAATATAATAATAATATTAATAATATTATAATATATTATTATTAATAATAATAATAATAATAATATATATATATATATATATAAGATCCTTAAATTAATATACCCTTATAATCTATATATATATATATATATATTCCAAATATAACTGTTGCAGATTTCAAATTATATTGAGATTTCGAATCATATTGAAATTTCATGGTGATTTGATTCTTTTTTTTTTCTCTATCCTTCTCTATATATTATATACATATACACACATTTATATATGAAACGTTGAGGTACGTTATTGCAATGTAAATATAATGTAAATCGAATCTTCCGTCTCCCTGACAAGTCCTCGTGTCCTACAACGCCTATTTGAATTCAAATATCTTATTCCCTTTATGGTACATACGTATCATACTAGATGCGTACATAACTATGTACATACACATTTTATACATATGTATACTGACTATGCAGCACCACCTGCATGCGGTGTGTGGATAGACGTAACATAAGAAGAAGAAGAAGAAGAACCGTTAAAGATAATTATATTCCACTACATTGAAATACATAATACTCTCTCAATGTATTACAAAATCCCATGAGAAATATATAAACTTTGTGCGTGTGTGTGTGTGTATTAGAACAAGCGTTGAAAATAATCTACCTTTCTTCATTATAAATAAATTATATGTAATAATTACATTGAATATTTATCCAACAAAAAAAAAGATTAAGGTTTACAAAGTATGAATATCAATTAATTAATTATCTTAAAACGAATGGTAAAAAGATATTTAATAATTACATATTTTGAGACAAATAAGCGTAATATAAAAGTGAGTAAAATAATTAAATAAAAAGGGGGAAATAAAAAATAAATAATAAATATAATAAATATAATTAGATAAATATAATACAAACATTTAACTCTTATATCATTTTCATAGCAGGATAGAAAAAAAGGGAAAATAAAGATAAACGAAATGCAGATTGAAGTTTAAAATGAAGTTGTTAAGAGTTAGCTTTCCAATATGAAGATCATCAAGAAAATAAAGTTCTTTTCGTAGTTTGGAAACAAGCCGTTGGCGATTAACCATAGACGCTTAACGCGATATTCACAGTCTCGAAGTTGAGCGTGGAGAAAAGTTAAAGAATCGTTAGGCGTTACACAACTGGTGTGATTTTAGAAACGTTACTGGTCCTATATCTTCAAAGCATCCGTGTTTTAAACGAGAAAGAGAAAGATAGAAAGAGAGAGAGAGAGAGAGAGAGAGAGAGATAAAGCAAAAGCAAACAAGGAAGTAAAGAAGAAAAGGGTAGGTAGAAGAGTAAAAGGAAAGGTAAGGAAATGGTGCTCGTTTGTCTTTATTATAAAGGACTTAGCAACGAATAATTACGTCTTAGAAAAGTTCCACGTCAGCGTGGTACTTACTACTTTGGTTCTACTTTTTAATTTCAATCTTTACCTCGTACAATACTCTCCAACCCCTTACTTATTCAAAGAAAATTTATATACGATATTCTTTCTAAATCTTTTTGTCGATATATACTACAAATATATATATATATATATATATATATATATATATATATAGATATAGTACACGTACAGGTATAACGTGTAAAACGAGTTTCTATTCGAACGTGATGAATGAGAATAAAAATACGCCTAACAGACAGAAGTTACTTTTTACGAGTATATATATATATATATATATATACAGGTTGGTTATCTCGAACAAAGACGATGTTTGTACAGTGTTTTATTCTACGTTTTTAAATTTCCAAGAGAAATTTTATAGCCTCGGTATGAATCATGTAAACGCACATGAATCACATGGTTCTTTTTCTTTTTATTTTTTTTCCCCTTTTATATTTCCTTTTTTTTTTTTTTTAATAGAAATAAAAAGAAAATAAAAAAATAGTTCGTACAATTGATTACAAATAACCTGTGTACATATGAATTTATATACAAGTATCGTTGTTTTAATCGTCTAAAAATAATTAAAAATAATAATAATAATAATAATAATAATAATAATAATTAGGATTAAAATTATTTGCGAAAATTGTTCGAGAAATATAAACGTTAACAAAAATAAAAATAAACAAAAATCGATGTTAAATATAAATTGTTATACGTAAAGCATGTCGTTTTAATGATAAATTAATTAAATATTTTAACTAACAATAAATATATATATATATGAAATGACTTTTAATGTAAATTGCAAATATTCACCTGCACTTGGACACAAAATGAAATAAATATATATATATTTATAATTATTGGATTCTCAATAATTAACGCCTGTATATGCAAGTATGGGAACTTATGCACGCATATAACACACGATCAACAAGTACGTTTTAATTAAAACAAAATAATATATTGAAAAATATATATTCAAGCAATTATATTAAAAGGCTAACATAGAAGGGAAAGTTAAAGTTTACCATTAACGAGACCAGGTACGATGGTAGTTGTTCACTCTCCTACATTCTGACAATTACTCTTCCATCGTAAACAAATTGAAAATTTCCAAGCAAAATGAGAAAAAAAGAAAAAGAATAATGTAAAGGAAGTCACATAGAAACGTTAGATCAATAATAGATGTCTCTTATCGAAAGAAAATTTCTAAATGATAAAATAACAAATACAATGTTAAGAGCATTCAAGTTAATCTTTACCTTTACGTGAAAAGTTTCATTGTTTGAACAAGAAAAACATTGAAAACGTGTTGGGGTATTCTTTGATGGTTTTAAAAATCTCAACGTTTGGTTACACTAACTGTAAAAATATTTAATGATTTTTCTCAAGGTAGTAAACAACTTTGACTAGAAAAGTAAACGCGATTCCTTAGAGAATTACACAACGTGACTCGATGTTACAAATCGCAAATGAAAGAATTAAATCCCTTAAACACGATAAATATAATATATATATGTATCTATCCTGTAGTAGAAAAATTACGGTGTTGAAAATGATAAGAAAAAAAAACGAGGCCAATGGTAGTAGTAAAGTACACGAAGAAGAGTGGATGAAATTGGTTAGGGTAACCCTTTATTACGCGACCCTCTGTTTACGGTGCGCCAAATAACGCTCAAAAGATTTCCTTGCCCTCCGAAATTAGAACGAAGAGCTTTCATTATGTTCCCCTTCCTCACCTCTTTCGTATCCCAACAAACTTTACGTTGATCTTCAAACAACTGCCTTATTTTTCTTCTTTTTTCTTTTCTTTTCTTTTCTTTTCTTTTCTTTTTTATTTTTCTTTTCTTTTCGTCTTTGTTTTACCTGTAATAGTGTGTCTTTTACAATGCATACAATGATACGATAAAATGCATAATAATTTAAAAATGTAAATAAGTATTTGTAATATTTAACTCTGATATCATTGAAATGAATTTATTTTTATTATCGTATATAAAATGTTAGAACAACCCATAAAAAAAAAAAAAGTATAATTGATTTTTGAGGAAGTAATCCTATAAACGTAAATCAAATTTGATATTGTGTGATATTTATTTATTGAATTATTTCTATCAAACAATATCCTACATCATATGAGAATATTTGAATTGTTGTATCTTTCTCTCTCTATCTCTCTCTAATTAAAATGTTAATAAAAATGAAAACTGGTTATTAATTTGAATATACGGTAGATATAAAATAACAATATAACCAAATACAGATAGAATATGCGATCCCTATAGATTGTTGGTATATTAAATAGAGAATACTTTTATAGAAATAACGTTTGCATTTGGAGAAATGAAATTTACAAAATTTATTCTATATATGTATGTGCATTAATACATTGACAAACGTAGTAACGAAGCATGATACTGATGATACGACTCATGTTCCATTTTCGATAGTTATTTAACGACTGACCGACGAAGTACGAATATTCGACAGGTGATCTTTCGTATTTTTCAACAGGTCCGAAAAACGTTTTGAGATTTGTTTATGTAATCGTCCAAATGCCGAAAACGAACAAAATCGAAAAATGAAATGAAAATGTGCAACGATGTGATTCAACGAATATTTTTGCTTATTTGTTTAGATATAATATTACCTATCGTGTTATATACATTTTTGCAAAAGAATTTCATAAGATTATTATTTAACAAAATATATAATATATAATATTTGTCATAATAAATTATTAATATTAATATAAATAAATTAGTACATTTTATAGAGTGAAACTTTCAATGTTCTGCATGGTCTCGTTAAATAATTGAAATAAAGCACGATTAATAAAAATAAATAGGTGAACTTAATTATTTTTTAAACAAATTAACACAAACATTAACCCTTTAACGTACCATTAAAAATACATATACACAATCGTAGAAAAAATTTATGTTCAATTATACAAAACTATTTTCTTTAATAAAAAAACTTAAATGTTTTCCAAGTAAGACACTAAAGATTATATTGTCTGATGAATAAAATAAAAACAAAATGATAGTATAACATTATATTAAAACATTTAAATGATGAAATCAATAAAGATATTATTTGAAAAGATCTTTGGTATATAAATTGTACAAACAGTTCGATGTCCTCTTTGTATTTCAAATCGATAACAACGGATTCGTTCGGAAAAAGCTCGAAAATACGAATACGTTAAATTGCACTCGACGACACTTTTCATCGAAAGCGAAAAACTACGAGAGGAACGGGGAGGGAGAGGGGAAAATTGCTAATACCAGGGTAGTAGTATAGTCTGTTGGGAAAATTCATCGGTATGTCTATACGAGACACGACGATATCGCGATTTATGTATTTACATTTCACCCTTTGATCAATACACGCTACGCAAATGTTCCTGTTTATTTATCCTATTTCGCTTTCGCACCCACGTCGACACAACGGAGATCGCGTATTTGTTCAGCATTTCAAGTTCTTCTCATAGGCTTCTGTATAGAACACATATATACTTGTATGTGTGTGTGGATGTGTATATATATATAATATACATATATATTTTATGTATGTCTATATATAAAAATGTGTATGTGTGTGTGTGTATATATATATGGACACCATGTATATGTATATATATATATATATATATATATATATATATATATATATATATATATATGACCAAACAATGATTCTCGTCTACTTTTTACGGAGAATAAAAGGGATGACATACGCTGAGCCGTGTCACCATTTTGCGACATTTTTATGCAAAATTTTTCATACCAAGTAAAGAAGAGAGAATTTAATAGGATTTTTAAAAATATACATATATATATATATATATATATATATATATATAATATATCAAGATCAAAAAATTATGATAATTATCATGTTTTCCATATTTTTACTCTTTTTTAATATATTGTTTATTATATATTATCATAAATCATAAAATTTTGGATAATATAAATCTAATCGTATTATTGTCATCTTCAAATTTTTCTAACAAATAAAAATGAATAAATGTAATATTTAATTGAAATAAAATTTATTTAACAAAGTTATTACATGAGATATCATCTACCCTTGTATCACAATCCTCTGTTATTACTGATACTCACAAAGGAAGGAAGAAAGGAAGGAAGGTGGTAGGAAAAAATGAAACGTACAATAGGAAAAAAATGTACAAATTGTCGCTAAAAATTTGTATTACGTTTCACCTACTATTACTACAGTTGGTATTACAGAAAGAACACTAACTCCTATCGGATCTTATTTTCTTTTCTGGTTGTATAGAATAGAAACTCTCTGTACGTACGTGACGAGAAGCGATACCGACCTCAAAGGACCCCATGCACGAAGGTCGGATATAAACAAAGAACAAACAACAAAGTACACAGAAGAAGAACAAAATAGAAAAGATAGGAAATACGAGTGGTAGAAAAAAATAATAGAAAGAGAAAGGTAGAGATAAATCGAATAAAAAAAAAGAATGAAAATGAAAAAGAAGATGAAAAAGAGATGAGAAAAAGTGTGGAAAGACATGGAAAAGGATCAAGAAAAAAGAGAAAGATAGATGGATAGATAAAAAATTGAATTTCTCAAGTTACAGGGGAAAAAAATGGATATCATGATGCCTATAATAATGTTTGTTAGTATCTGTTAACACTCGTGATAAATTGAAAACATATTTTGAATCAACGATTTGGTGCACGTGATTGACACATCTTTTTCTTTCCTATTTTCTTTTTTTTTTTCTTTCTTTCCTTCTTTCTTTCTTTCTTTAAGCTTCTTCTTTTCTATAGATTCTAAAGACGAATTCTCTCTACTATTCGAAAACGATAAAGCTCAATCCTTGTGCGAGTAAGGATCCATCGAACGGGAAGATCGAACGCGTAATTTTTCTTCATTGCTTTGGCTTTTTAGAAGGAAATGAAAAAAGAAAACAAATTTTCATTTTATTCTACTTTCTCGATTTTCAAACGAATTTCATTCTATTTCAATGAAGAAAATTAAATTGAATCCTTTTCTTTTTTTTTTCTTTTTTTTTTTTTTGACTTTAGTACATAGACGAGAGATACTTGAATTTAATATTGTATAAAAAAAAATATGGATTAAGTATAGGTTAAATTAAATATTAACGATTAATATATTTAATTATTTTAATCGTATCTGTTTATTATACTCTTTTTCCCCCTTTTAAAACTTATTCAATATTACCAAACGAGGTCACGTCTTTTTACCACCCCTCTGGGGAATCAACAGCACGAGGTTTTTATTTTTTCACAAAAGAATCACCCCTATCCATTTTACTTATTGCATAATATTTGATTTTAGTAATCTTATTTGAACTAGTGTAATCCAACTTGGATTATATTTTTCATCCTAAAAAATATATAATAAATAAATACTAATACTATACTAACCGTATCGTTGCTTGACTTCAAACTGACAAGAAATAGGAATTCAACTTTAATAATTTTATTTCTTATTATAATTTCAAAATGGAAAATAAAATAATTGGAAGAACTTTTGATCCTAAAAAATATATAATAAATAAATAATAAAACTATACTAACAGTTGTTTGATTTTAATTAACTGACAGCAACTAGGAATCTAACTTTAATAATTTTATTTCTTATTATAATTTCAAAATGGAAAATAAAATAATTAGAAGAACTTTTGATCCTAAAAAATATATAATAAATAAATAATAAAACTATATTAACAGTTGTTTGATTTTAATTAACTGACAGGAACTAGGAATCTAACTTCAACATTTTATTTCTTATTTTAATTTCAAATTTGAAAATAAATAAATTACATGTAAAATTCATAAACGTTACAAACTATGCTATGTTTTATCAAAAAATATGAATACAAGAGGAATTAATACGACTGTATGTATGTGTTTTAAACAGTACAGTATAGTCTTGAACGTTCTTTGATAAATGTAAGTTAAAGTTAGGAGGATGACCTGTTTTCTATATTGAATCAGTCAATATAGCTCAGGAGCAAGGGAAAACTTTAATTACCTCTTCGATCTTATTGACAAACTACAGAGTAAGTTCGGTTCTGAGACGTGGATAGGTACGATATGGTATGTTGGTGACGATTTCAAGTACTTGTATGTGTACGTATGTATGTTACTGACAATATATAGGTGTGTCTGTGTGTGTGTGGGTGTCTGTATAAAGGTAGATTCCACTGGCGACACCGCGACGAAGAAGAGAAGAAGTGAGAACTGCACGATAATGGATAAAACGGGTTCGAACTATAGAAGCGGAAAACAATTAATCGAAAAGAATCCAAGCGTATACGTTTGTATGTGAGACCGAAAAAAGTAAAGTAGGAAGGTAAAGGTGAATGAATGAATGAATAAATGAATGAATGAATGAATGAATGAGTGAGTGAGGGAACGAATGAGTGAAGGAATGAGAAAGTATTGGCTAGAAGAATTGAAGTTTTTCAAGAGTATGTCTGATAACAAACAGGAAGTTCATTTATTTTCTTTCACTTGTTGGAGAAAATAAAAAATGGAAATGGCTCATTCGGCAGGGATGGAATTCAAAATAGAAGGAGGAAAGCTTCGAGTAACGAACTCTCTTTTTCTATCTTTTTTTTTCTATCTTTTTTTATTTCTTTCATTCCTCACTTCGTTGAAACGCTTAAGTTTCCACTGTATATATGACATACTTGCCAATTCTTTGATATAAACTTTCTAAGTATTATACTAAAGAAGGTAATATATTATATGGAGTCTAGGAAGAAAAAAAAATTGAACTCTCTTATTAAATTTTAAGCCTTGTAATTGTTCATTAGTGAGATACGAAGTATACTTGTTGTTGTCAAATCATCGTGATTATTTTTAAAACGATATTTCATCTTTTATGTTTTCTTATAGAAATTCAAATATCAGAATAATATTATCGATATTATATTATAATACTTTATAAAAGGTATTTTAAATCTTCTATTAGGAATATTAATTTAATTATTTTGATAATAAATAATTTAATAAACAATTTTCTCAACACAGTTTAACCAGTAATTGCATATTATAAATTAAAATATAAAGCATATTATTAAATTAAAAAGTAATCAGTTCAAACAAGATTGAACAACAAAATAAACAATGTAAATTTAATATTTAATATAATTTTTAATAATAATTTCAAATATACTTATTGAATTTTTAACAAATATAATAAAATCATATATCTAACTATCATTTAATACAAATTTTCTTTCTAAATCTTTGCAAGTATATGAACCATAGTGAAAATTCAAAAAACTAAGAAAAACAAAATAGAAAAGGGTGGGAAAAGAAAATGTAAACGTCTTTATTAGCTCTAGCAATGTTAAAGTACATACATATATACATACATACCTTGAAAATTCATCTCTCATATGTAATCACATATCCCACAAGTATATAGGTGTGTATGTACATACATATATTCAGTAACCGTACAGAATATCCCTTCTGATAGTTGCCGAGGTTCGAATCAGCCGGCACACAGGCCGCACCGGTACACGTTTGCATATGCATCAGGTACTCGCGGTCACGATTTTACTGCACAAAGTCTGTATGCGTCTCCTCATAGGTAGTTACCTCAATCCAACAGGATGTGATATCTCATAAGGCTTAATAATTCGACTCAAGCTTTACGAAAATGGAAAGCTAGACTCTTAATATGAATATTTATCTTAACTATTCGCGAAAATCTCTTTGTTACGTATAAAAACACATATGGAAACTTTACAGATAAGATAAGATTAACAGACATTAAAAAAAAAAATTAGATATTTTTTAGATTTTCTAATATAGAATAGAAAAAAGGTTGAAAAATGAGATATAAATGAAAATTTGAAATATTATATATCTTTAGATATAAAAACTCAAGGTCACATTGTTGGCTTGCAATAAATTTCGAAATTACTGAATAGTTTTAATTAATTTAATGAATTTTTTTGTATTTTGTGTGATTTTTTTTAACTTAGTATATAGGATAGTTTGGTTTGCGATTATTTTGATTTTTTTGCTAATTTAAGGATTTATTATTTGAAGGTTATCTAGGTCTTTAGGTACTGGAAGTTTCCAATAGATGGCGATGTATTACAATTCAATTATTTCACGTTTTTGTTCAGATTTACATATAACATAAGGTTAATTATGTTATATAATGTGTTATATGTGTTGTTATAATTTATTAAATAGTTTATAATTATATTAAATCAACATATTTTAAAATAATAAATATTTTGTAATATAATATATATTAATAATATAATAAATATAAAATATATATATAAAAATTGTCTACGTATATATAATACTAAAAATGAATATATATGTATTTATATATATGGTATTTGTATTATTATAAATAAATATAAAAAATATGAGAAGAAAGTATTTTTGATTAGAAAATAATAATAGAATTAAAGTTAGTGATTGATAAATTATCCAAAATAAAAACATTTGTGTATGTATATATGTGCGTGTATTTGTGAGATTGAAATAATCATAAATAAGTTGATTGAACGAAAATAATTTAGATCATTCATGGAACGTAATTTGACAATGAAATTGAATGTAGTAGTTAAAGACGGGTCTTTACCTCCTCCTTTTATCCCCCCAACATCAGCAATATAATTTTCTCTCAAGAATTGGAAGAACGGGACACGGCGCCAAATTTGTCTAGAGTGTTTTCGCAAAATATACCGACGTCTTACGTGAATCTTTAGGAGAGACGACTTTTACGACTAAGAAAAGGATATTGCCTTATCTGTGTTCCTCCTCCTCCTCCTCCTCCGCCTCCTCCTCCTCCTGATGTCTCCTTTTCTCTCTTCTGTAAACTCGTTGTAATATTTTAATTAACCATCTTTAATATACGAGATAACGAGTGAGATATAAAAATAAAAATTATTCACACGTTACGTTAATCATTCGAAAGTTAATCATTCGGTAAGACATTTTTTTATTATTTAAAAAAAAAAAAACAGAAAGAAAGCTAAGAAAAATTACGAAAAGTTTTAAATTATTATCGAGAGAAGCGTGAAAGATAATTTTTCATTTTATATATTTTTTTTTTTTTTTTTTTTTTTTTAAATGACACATCTTCTAACTGCGAAGAAAGTTGATGAGAAAGGATGAAGGGGGATAAAAAAAAAAAAGAAAAAAAATAAATTCATCCGAAGGATGATGAACTGAAATAACAAGTGGATCGACTTTGTCAGCCTTAAAGAAAAACTTTTACGATATTCTGTCTTTCTCTCTCTCTCTCTCTCTCTCTCATTCTCTTACACTTTCTTTATGGAGACCATTTAAAGCGGTTATATAAGTTAGAACGATCTTGCGATAATTATAATTCACTAATACAATATTCATTTTTACAATATCGACTAAGATGATAGCGTGAATATTGCCTCAGGCAAATCGTTCAACTATGATTAAAAATTCGAATTTAACGTCTAACGTTTCGATTCAATTATTACAATTTTGCAAATTTTTATTTTATCTCACCCTATATGAAATATAATTTTTGTTTCCTTTCGTTTGATTACAAAAAATAAATGATGATATTTAATCACCCCCATAAGTATTAATCAAACCACCATCTATTCTTAATCAACTTTTTTCCAACGAAATACAATAATATATTTACGTATAGCACGTTTTAATATTTAATAATATAATAATATATATATAATATAAATTAATATAAATTAATTAAATTAAATTATAATTAAAAAATTAATATAAATAAATATATTATATATTATAAAAATATGAATATTTAAATTTAATATTAATTTTATATTAATTAATTTAATATTAATATTTAATTTTTAAATAATCATATTTAAATAGCACGTAGATTCTATTCAATGTATTTATTAATGATAAAATGTGATTTAAAGTATTTTGTTTCTTTTTTTTTAAACAAAAACACAGATATTCAACGAAGCGTTAAATCGTGTCCTTTTAGGAAAAAGGGCGTTTCCATTGTCTTTTAAAACTCTTACGTCATAGAAGATAGTTCAAGAAGTAAGATGATGGAATTACTGGAGCAGGAAGAAGCCTCACTAACAGCCCCAGTACTTATCCAATAGTTTATCCAGATTCGACCTAAGATCAAAGACCCCGAGAGTAAAGAATGATCCAACGTAAGAACTATTTTCAAAACGATTCTATGTAAATGTAAAAAAAAAAAAAAAAAAGAAGAAAAAAAATTTCTGAAGAGTAAAACAGAGAGAAAAAGATTGTTTCTTAACCTTTAGGGATGTTCATTCTACCATATATAGAGGATTCTTCAAAAATGGTATTCCATGTATTCTATTGTCTCTCTCTCTCTCTCTCTCTCTCTCTCTCTCTTTCTCTTTTTCTTGAAAATTTTATTTATTCTCTTTCTATCTTTCTCTGCTTATTTTTCCCTCTTTATTTCATATTATCTCTCCCCCCCCCACCCCCATCCTATCTTCTTTCACTTTTTCTTTATCTCTTTTTGATTTCTTTTTCTCTTTCTTTTTCTTTTTCTGTTTCTCTCTTTTTATCTTTATCTTTTGATAAAAGACTCGATCTTTTGTAACACAAAAAAAAAAATAAAAATTAGTAAGAGAGAGAGAAAGTGGACAAGTAGAATATGACAAATCTGAAAGAGACGACATCTCGTGTCAGGGAATATAAAAGAAGGGGAACGTTGAAGATGGTTCTACGTAAAAGTGGCCCTGAGCTTGAATTAATCCGCCGACAAACACAGATACCGAATCCTCTTTAAACGGGGTGCGATGACGCGTTTTCCAACCTCTCTTCTTTACTCTCATTCTCTCTCTCTCTCTCTCTCTCTCTCTCTCTCGTTCTCTTTCTTTCTACCCTTTTTCCTCTGCCCTTACACTCATATCTTTTCTTTTAAGAGCCCTTCAACCAACCGCTCGTAGTGTCTTCTTCTCTCTTTCTATCTCTCTCCCTTTCTCACTCTTACTCACACTCTCTCGAAAAAACGTCCTTGTGCTACACGCCAGTGCTAGGAACGTTTCTATACCATTCGTAGGCTTCTCTCTCTCTCTCTCTCTCTCTCTCTCAAAGTGCTATTTATGTTCTTTAGAAAAAAAAAAGCTCTCTCTCTCGACGAATATTCTGCATCAGCACAATGTTAAAACGATGATACTTATATATATATATATGTAAGTACATATATTATATGTTTAAACTTATTGAATTTAACAATGGTTATTAAACATGTAAAAATATTATTTTTTTTAATAACAAATTTATTAACATTATGCTGACCGCACGTCTCATCTGAATTTTTACGTGTGGCGCCGGTATTTATATTATTATATATTAAATATATATATAACATATTTAATATATATTTATATTATATATAATATAATGTTAAATTATTTATGTTTCAATTCAAATTGTTTTCACAATACAAATTGAATTCAATTCAAATGTTATTAAATATAATATAACATTTATATATATATATCGTGCTTGCGCGATAATTTCCGAATAGCACCAACGTGGAACCACCAGCACCCACCTGATAGTTTCCGCATGGCACCAACGTGAAGCCACCGGACATCATAATGTTAATTTATTTTGAAAAAAATTAGTAAACCAATGTTTTTATCGATTCATAATTTAGTTAGAAAACTATAAGAAAATTTTTCCTACAAATAATTATTTTTTATTATTGTTTATAACAAGTAGTATTATAATTATAAATAATATGAACTCGTAGAGAACAATTTTAAACTTTATTATGGTCTTTGTACGAAATTTCTATGACCTTTAATTTTTGAGATATTTCAAATAGAATGAAAGATAAGTTCATTGATCTTATGACCTGGATAATTCATTGATAAAGTTCATTGACACAGTGATCTATATAAATACCAGAATTTTACGCTAATCAGTTGAAACGTAAATAGTTTTTTCTACATTACTACTACTACTACTACTAGTACATGTAAACATGTTTCTCATTATGAATGAACAAAAAAATTTGTAAACACTTTATCTTTTGAACAGAGCATCGTAGAATCGTGAAAAACGTATCATTGTAATGAGAAAAATATCATCTTTCTATTCACATTATCTCTAATATTACGATTTTATATACAAAAAAAAAACAAATAATAATTATTATTATATTAATAATATTTCGAAGACAATGAAGAAACAATTTGGAAGAAAAACAAAAACTATTGACAAAATAAAAAAATAAAATAAAAAAACATAATACTAGAAAATTATTATCATATAAATATACAGTAAGATAATTTATTCATTGCAACTCTCTCTCTCTCTCTCGAGGTAGATTCAAAACAACGAAGATAACTAACTTCCAGGATAAACAAGCTCGACTCCGCGTGAACGTAAATAATTCGAGGCCGTTTCTCTTCGCTCACAATTAGCGTCGTCGCGGCTTACTCGTTAAACTGATTGCAGAAGCGTGGAAGAGAAGAAGTTTTGAGATACGAAGAGAGTAAGAGAAAAATATAGAAAGGGAGAAAGAGAAAGAGATAAAGATAAAGAAAGAAAGAAAGAGAGAAAGAAAGGTGGATAGATCTGTCTTGGTCGAGTTAAAAAGTTTCTTTCTTGGTAGCAAAAAGCGTGGTACCACCAACGTGACAAGAATTTTCACGTTAATACTAACAGCTAACTGGTAAACTGAAGTATCATCTCTTTTCCAAAAATAAGGTGACAGTCGAGATTCAACTATCGATAATGAGACAACGTAAAATTACTTTTATTTTCCTTTCCTTTCTTCTTTAAAATCCTATCGAATTTTCGCAGTATATATATAATGTATTATCTGCACGTGTATTTACGTGTTGGAAACTCTCTTTCGTAGTTGGCAGGGAACAAAACGCCTGGAACAACAACCATCTTTCTCTCTCTCTCTCTCTCTCTTTTGGTCCCACACTTCCATCCTATAGAACTAGTTAAAGTTATCTTCTTATTAACATTATTGATCGCAGCCAACGTTACAAACGCTCGCTTTGTTGGAGTTAACGAACTTGGAAATTCGTAGGAAAACTTTCAAGTTCCACCTATACTATTTCTTAGAAAAGCGTCCGTGTGAAGGTGCTTCTTCTTCTTCTTCTTCTCTTTGCATCGATTCCGTGAGAGGACACGCGTGAAATCAAGGAAAATTCGATTTATCCTAGACAACCCTTTAAACTTAAACCTGATATCCCGTTCAACGAGAAGGTTCTCGTAAAAAATTTGAAACAATACAAACATTTCATTAGGTAAAATGATCTTCGTGATACTTTATAAAATTGTTTTAGAAAAAATTACATTATTATTGGAAATAAAAAAAAAAAAAACATTAATTAATGTGCATCATCAGCATCAATGTGTGTTTATCGATATATTAAATAATAATGAAACAAATGTCATATTATCGAAGAAATAACATAAGTAAAATTAAGAATTATCTCGATATATAATTTATAATTATAAAATAATATTTATAAATAATTTAAGAAATAAATATAATTTAATATATAATATTATATTACATATTATTTTATTATATATTTATTATTATTGTATTATTATTGTAATTATACATTAATATATGTTAATGTTAAATAATAATTGATATATATATATAAAATAATAAAATATATATAAATATAAAAAATTTTCAAAATAACCAAAATTAACGAATTATTTCTAAATAATCGTTGTTATTCATTTTGATCATTATTGATCAAAAAATCAATGATAAGAAATTAACCCACCTATGTGGGATTATTATCGATTATAAAAAATAATAAATTAGGTGAGTAAAGTTGTCGAATAAAAAATGATTTTTTGATAGATTTGACAAGAACAAAAAATAACCAAAAAAAAAAAAGGTTGTTGCTTCAAAATATCCAAAGTCACTTAACGATGACCATTTTAAAAGCGAAAGAAGTATATGTCGATGCAGTTGAAAACACTTCAGCGAATGCAGAGGCGTCATTCTCTCTCTCTCTCTCTCTCTCTCTCTCTCTCTCTCTCTCTCTCTCTCATTCTCTTTCTCTCTCTATTTCATCTAACCGTACAGAACAACTTGTTTGGTCGATTTACCGTTGTCCCACTTAGAAAGATTGAATTCCGAGGACCACTACGTTGAACGAGCAAAACGTTTCACGTTCGTCGTTCGTAGACAGCTTCTAAAGCATAGCAAGCTTCGCACGGATTAGTAAATGCTGA
Source organism: Polistes dominula (assembly GCF_049000335.1). NCBI lineage: Eukaryota > Metazoa > Arthropoda > Insecta > Hymenoptera > Vespidae > Polistes > Polistes dominula. The sequence continues at coordinate 2,770,763 of NW_028301147.1, forward strand.
CAACAATTTATGGACATAACTATAAGATAAATGTATCGTCACATACCTACATATTTTCGATATATACATGTATATACGTGTTTTATATACGAACAACATGTATACGAGAAAATAATGTTTCTGTATCATACCAAATGATGTTTGACGTTTTGCGAAACGATTTTTGTTTTCACTTTTTTATTGAAGTGAAAACTTCTTTAGAATGGGAGTGATTTGAAAAGTAAATAAACGGAAACGGAGCTATGTAACGAAGTTATGAAACGGCTGCTATACTAAATAATGAGAGAAAAAGAGAAACATAGGATTCAGACTGCGAGGGAATGAGACGGAATATAACTATACAGTTTTTCCTATTCTCGGTCTCCTCTTTATGCTATTCTTCGTAGTTATCGCTCCTGGTTGTAAATGTGTGTGTTTGAGTGCGACTGCATACTACAAAGCGTAAACACACATATTCTTGCGATACTCGAAATGTTTGTAGGTAGGAGCGATAGAAGAGTAAAAGAATAAACAGAGATAAGCACGTAGGTATGCGACAAAAGTATAAGGTCCAAACGAACCGACGGTCGACATAAACAAAGAAGGTGCATGATATGTTTGTTTTTTTACCAAACGTGTCACTTCTTTTCTATTTAAAAATGTTTCTATTTTATTGAAAAATTACTATTAAGATATTTATTTCGCAAATATTATAATTACCAATTATAAAATATATAGAATATAGTAATTGTATTGTCTGCAAAATTTTACAAAAAAAAAAAAAATTGATTATCAGATACATGAGAGAAAAAGAATTAGACAACATTGTAGAATACTTTTTTTATAAATATCCAAAGACATGTTTTTTAATTATAATGTTTGCGTATTTAGGAAATTTATACTAATTTTTCAATAAAAAAGAAAAGTTTGTAAATACAAGAAACATGATTACGAGGCTTTTTAACGAGGCTTGCTTACGAGACACTTCTACGAGGCCTAATTAAACACACCCTACAGACTTATCGGAAAGACCCTACGGACTTTTCGGAAAAAACCTCACTACTTTATTAAAAAAACCTCACTACTTTTCGGAAAAAACCTTACTATAGAGGTGTTTACTACACTGACAGAGGTGTTTAGTTACCCTGCATTTTTTAGTTACCAGAAGCAACTCGTCTCATTTCTTTGAATTGAGAACTTGCTTGCTGTGTAATATGTTATCTATTTATATGTGTTTTCAATAAAACGTATAATAATTTTTGAATGTGATAACAATAATATAATAATAATATTATAACAAATAAACCCAACAATTATCCTACTCCTGATATTTTGCAGTCGTCTCTTTCTCTCGAAACCTAGTTTTTCGAAGGTTTCACTTCTAACACGTGTGATCTGCCCACATGATATTTTTTTTTTTTTTTTTTATCGTGAATTTATATATCTACCAAGGTATTTTTCATCTTCCATTAATCTACGGATATCTTGCAGTACACCCTTTCTAATGGGTCTGAAAAAAATAGTTTTATTATTTTATTATTTTTATTATTATCATTATTGTATTTTTCATTATTGGGTGATTTCGTTCGTTAATAGTAAGAATTTTTACATTATTGTTAACATTAAATTTTAAACAAGGATTTTTATTCAACTTTCGTATTTTGTAATGGTGTAAAATGTACGATTAACAAATATATGAATAAACGAACACATAAAATAATAATCTCGAATGTATTTCCTTTTTTTTTTTTTTTTTATTTTCGTATAGATTTTCGATTATTTTTTATCATTAAATCGAAATGTTCGATAAATAATTCATTATATAAAACGTAACGATATACGCGTGATAACTTGTAAAATAAATAAATTGGATGAAATCTGGCACGAGAGTTAAAATAACAATAAAAAAAAATAAAAAGAACAAAAATTATGATTAAAACAAACATCGTAAAAATCAACGAGAATTATCAAACTTATTAGTAAATTTCAAACGTTTATTCGAATAATACTCTTATCATTTTCACATTTCCGTTTTTTAATGGTTAATAATTATTATTCAACAGTGTTTTTTTTTTCACTTTTTTCCTTTTACATTTGGTTCAATTAAAAAAAAATTTTTTTTAAACTGAAATATCGGAGATTTAACATCGACGTAATGATTCTAAATTAATTTAATTATTAACAGAATATAAAAAACATCCGCAGGAAACCCTCTTCTAGTCCCCCCCCCGCCGCCGCTCCCCATCCTCAAAATGTCGAAAAATGTTCTCTATGGAGAGTAAAAACATTTACAACGCACAAATAAAATTCGCATTTTGTTCGGAAATTATTTGAAAATCAAATATTACGAACTACCACCACACACATCGGTGGTTTTTATTTCAAAAATAAATATATACAAAATAACTATTAAGAACTGTGAGAGGATTTCTAGATGTAACAGTTGTTTAATAAATGTATGTATTTATGTATATACATATATACACATACATACAGAATTTCAAACGTTTTTTCATACAAACGTTGCGAGTAAAAATTCTACGCCCGAAAAATAATATTTAAAAAAATATGATTTTATTAACATAAGTCATTTAAAGCTTAATTACAAAATAATATTATAAATATTATAATAAATGTGTTACTCGAAAATAATTTTTAGTGGTTCTGCATATGTTGTTTAATAATTGAACGATAACGTGAACACCTAAAAACACTTAACATCACATTGCTAAATTTTTATTTATAAAAAAAAAAACAAAAAAATAAAACTAAAAGTTTGTGTAAGTGAAATAGTTACATTTGATGTTAATGTAAAACAAATTAAGAATGCAATTGTAAAAATTAATAGAAATCAATCAGAAATCTGTCATATCATAAACACCATATTAAAACTATGTTGAATTTATATTCGTGTAAGTGGGTAACACTTTGAATAGTAAATTTAAAACATTTTTACGATTTATGTTATAATTTTTGAATAAAGCTTTAAATAATCGTAAGCTTACAACGTTTGTAGGAAAAAAACATCTGACATGCTCTATATATATTTCATTATTATTATTATTATTATTATTTCGGTAAAACGTGAACTAAAAGTCCAGTTGAACAGATGAATTAATAAATTTACATATAAAAAAAAAAAAATAAAAATATAAAAATTGTATTCTGACTTACCTTCAAATTCTTTTGCAAATTTTGTACTCTACAGTGCATGTATACTTGTGCACCTAACTGCACTGTAATATTACTTTCTGGATCTTCAAAAAACGGCCTTGGTTCGGGCGTTGCACCGGTCTCGGTGGCAAAAATGTCCTCTTCGTACTCCTGTAAATTAAATCGTATGTAATAACTGAACACACACAACACAAATACATATATTGAATATACAGTCTTATATATATATGTATATACATATGGTGTACTAAATTTAAACAATTAAAATTCACCAATATATTTTACGAATACAAATTAATAAAAATAAAAAAAAATAAAAAAAAGCAAATGAAAAAATTTAATTTTACCGTAAAAATAAAAATTATTAAACGTAATTTAATTTTTATATTAATAATTTGAAAAAGGAAATATTCGCTATTTAAATAATTCTCTTTGAATATTATCCATCTCTCGTTTCCTTTTTCTTGTTCTCTTTTTTCATTTCATTTTTGAAACAAAAATTCGACTAGGGCAGAACAAATAAATCGATTTTTCTCTTTCTCACTTGGAAACGGGGTCAATAAAATGAATCACCCGTGATGTCAGCTCGTTAAAAACTATTCCGGGTTTCTCTATTTACGTTCTCGTTTGAAGTGAAAATGTCGAAAGGAAAAGGGGGGAAAAAAGAAAAAAAAAGATGGTCTCACTTAATTTAATCATTTATGTATACCAAACACGTTTGCATAATAGCCGTTCGATAAGCAATCCATATTTCCTTTTCCTTTTTTCTTTTTTTTTTTCTCCATTTTTTGCTTATCGAAACCGTATTACGACGATAAGAATAACATTTTCATTTGGAGCTCGTATTTATGGTTTTAAAATGAAACTTTTATGAAAGAATTTTCTTTTTTTTTTTTTTTTTTGTTTCTTCTCTCATTTCCCTATAATTCTGATATTTAAATATACGAATAATCGTGCAAAAAAAGAGGTAATCTTTAATACAAGAGAAGAAGAATAAGAAGAAGAATAAACGATGGGGGATTAAAAAAAGATCTTTCCCCTTTTGCGAAAGGCATACTTTGAATTTTCAATCCTTTCGATATTCGTAAATCGATCTAACAGCTGTGGTTTTCGAATCCGTACGAATGAATTTCAGGTCGTCGAACTTTCAACTCTATGCTGAATTACATTTACAATATATATTTTCAATAAATTCGAAATCGGTAGGACAAATTTATCATTATGCATTTATCTTATTATTTGCATTGCATTATCGACGAATCCAACCACGAACGAATTTCAAATTTGGTCCTTTATTAGGCTTGACGTATAAAAGCTTGTTCGTGGTTGGTTCGAACTAAAATATCGTCAGGAACGTTGGGTGGGGATTTAATTTTACGATGAGTGTTACAAAAATAAATAAAAAAATCGTAACATTTAAAATTTAAAGGACTGGTATAATATAGAATAAAACATAAAAAATAAAAAAAATAATAAGATACAAAATGAAAGGTTGTACGTTGTTAAAAAATTTTCATGCGAGAATATTGTTTTGTAGCGTTCTTTGTACAATTATTTTTTTTTTTTTTTTTTTTTTTTTTTAAGAAAAAAAATAGAAACAAAAATATGCAAATGTTTGCAATTAAAAATAGAAAAAAAAACGACGAGGAGAGAGTAATGGTTTATGTAATAAATAAAAAATACAATTAGAGAAAAGGGTTTTAAGAAAAGAATAAGAACAAGATGTAAAATGAAAGCTTGAGAAAAGATTTTTATGCGAGAATGTTTTACTATAGTACTTTTATGTTCTAATAAAAAAAAAAATAAAAATAAAAATTTCGAATTACATATAATAAAATAAACGTCAAAGTGGAACGTTTTTATAAAATAAATAAAAAAAGTAAGAAGAAGAAGAAGAATAAGAAGAAGAAGAAGAATGAGATGAAAAATGAAAGCTTGCTTTAGTATAAAGATTTTCATGAAAGATAGTTATTTGATAACACTTTGACGTGTTTCTTTTTGGTCATGATAACTACGAAGCGAAAGATAGATTATATCGGATGAAGGAAAAAACTTTACGACATACACTGGTAAATGTAAAAGCGTGATGGAGAAACGAGGAAAACGAGCAAAAATGAATGGTGCCGAAGTGGGAAAGTGGTGGAAGGTGGGAAGGAGAGAGTACGTTGGATGTTACAGGCGATATACTGAAACGCATCGCGGTCACGTGGACGTCATGTCGTAAAAAAAAAAAAGGATCTTCTAAAACGTCAAAAATAACGGGGAAACTGACATGAAGTTTTACGAAGGTAGATTAAAACCTTTCGAGTTTAATCAATTCGAGTAGTACGTACAAATTGCAACTAGTTTTTCTTTTCTCACGACTATAACGTCGTGACCTTTCAAGAATTTCTAGACAAATAATAGATTAGATTAAAAAAAAATATCATTCGATGAACTTAAAAACGATAAAAAGAAAAGTTTAGACAAATGAAATAAATTAGAGAGAAAAAAAAAATAATAACAATAAATTCTAACTTATATTTTTTTTACTATGAAACTTTGTTAAAGCTTAAAACCTGTCACGCGTCTTTCATTTCAATTCTCAAAAATAAAGTAAAGAAAAAAACTTAAAATTGTAATTAATTTCTCATATAAAAAAAAAAAAAGAAGTAAACAAAATACAAAAGGGCAAGAATTGAATTGACGACAGTAACATTTTAGTAAAATAATTCCAAATGGTTTTGATTTCAAAATGGAATCAAAAATGTGATAATAAAACCGCGTTAAAAGTAACAAAAAAATATTTGAAATACAATATTGTATAAAATAGTTGAAAACGTGTATGCGTAGATGCATGAACGTACTATACACATACAAACATATAAATACACAGAAAGAATGTATGCATCTCTACGCAAAATGGATACTCGAAATGAAGTTGGTAGAACAAAACGAGAAGTGAAACGCATTCCGAAATGACGTCAACGCTCCTTCGAAAACCACAGACGCGTATAGAAACGTTGCTCTTTGAAAGGTCGAAAACGAGAGAAACGAATTTAGATCGGCATCCCGATTCCGAAAGGCAACTTCACGTTCCAAGTTTAACCGTGCGCAAAACTTACCTCGGTAAAGGGTGAACTGAGCTCACGCCAGAACGACCTCGGCAGGTTTTCCAGTCCGGGAACTGGCTTCACGCCTGCAATCGTTTAAAATGACTTTGTATACTTCTTAATGGGACACATATACTACATACATCTACTACAACATAAATATATATATATATAGGTAAATAAGTAAGTAAGTATATAGGTAAATCGATTGTATATACAACGATCAAAATCTATCACGAACAACATTTCATTTTATGGAAAATGAATTTTATCTTTTTTTTTTTGTCTTTTTCTATCTCTTCCTCATTTTATCTTTTTCTCTTTCAACCTGACTTTCGTTATTTGTCGTTTCCAATCGATTCGATTCGTTTTATATTTATTTTTAATCTTTTTTCATTTAAATACCATTTCTATTTTCAATCAAAGAAAATAATATTCCCTTTTTCAATATATACATTCAAATAACTGAACTACTTTTTTACCTTTTTTTATACTCTTTATAGAAAGTATCAATTGCATCGAATGTTGCTCAAATTTTTTTTTTTTTTATAAAACTAATAATTGTGTGCAAGTTAAATATCAGTATAATCAATAGATTATAATAATGAAAGGTGTCGTAATATTTTACGATTAACAATCAAATTTATTGACAAAAGTAATTTTTACAAAAAAAGAAAACATTGTTCGATAATATATATATATTTTTTCTTTTTAGTTAAAACTGTGATACTGAGACTTATAATTATTTGTTAAACTATTATGTTAATAGTTTTAACGTGAGTTCAAAACAATAAATCGGTTTTTGTCGTGTTTCATTATCACAAATGAGACGTTTGAAAGCCAATTCGAAATATGAAGAAACTCGTAATCTACTTAAACCAATTGTTAACTTTGTAATTGACGAAGTTATTTGATAACCAGAATTGCTAATAATTTCGACTCTCGACATTTGAAATTAAGCGAATAAAACGAATCAACTTTATTAAATACAAGTGTAATACTAAGTATCAACAAGCGAATGAACTTCATCAAGTATGAGTAATAAAACGAGACCAATAATAACAATAATAATAAATGGATAGGAATATGATCCAAAGTAATTAACAAGAAGCATGATTTCCTTATCTATGAAACACTATGAATTCAACCTTGATCAAAATATATTATTTCACAATTAAACAAAATTCTGTCTAATATCATTCAATAATTTATCGATTGATTAATAGTTGTCCCTAATTTTACAAAATTTATTTTCAACTATTAACTAAATTTATTCATTTCTTAACTAATCAATGAAATTATGAAGAAGAAAAAAAATAAATATTCGATTAAAGCGATACATCGAATAATAGTAAACAATGAATTGGTCTTAAGACTAAATGCGTTGTTTCATTTCGTGATCCCCTTTAGGCAACATGCAGTTTGAATAGCGAACGTGGTAGCCCTGTTAATTCGATTCTCTTCACGTGTTTCACAATCGAGAGCTTTTCGCATCTCGCTTTTACCATGGAGACGTCGAGTACGCGTTTGGTCCCACAACCAAGCATCAATTCCTTGTTATGCGTCATACGTTCCTATAGCAACTCACACACAGGATAGAACAGTTGTACTAATTACGGATAATAACGGTTTGGGATAAGCATTGATTTCCTGTTAACGATGTGATATCTCTTAATGGTTTCTATTTCACTTTTTTTTTTTATTTATTTATTTCTGTTGTGTTTTCCTTATTATTATTTGATTAAAATATCATTTCATAGTTTTACTCAATATTCTTGTAAAAAAGAAAAAAAATACTATATTATTTAAGTAATTTATATTGTAATACAATATAATATATATTGTAATGTATATTACTGTTTTTTGTTAAATATATTTTTTATTTAATAATACATATTGTATAATATATAATTGTATAAAAATAACATAGATTGTATAATATATATTAGGGTGGGTCAAAAAAATGACTTTTTTTTTTTTTTTCAAGTGCCACGGAAAAATGATTTGCTAGACACCTTAAAACAATTCTCACCAAATATGAGCTCTTAATTTTAATAGGAAGATCCTCCGCATCGCAGTTTTTTATTTTTTTTTTTCAGTCTAATAGATTGAAATTCATACCTCATTATTTATTGATTGTACAGAAAAATGTTCTAGATGAATTTTGTAAGAAATTTAATGCTCTACAAAAAAGGTATCTTATATTTTTTCCGTAAACCTCACCATTTGAATGATATTGAAGATTTAAATTTGATGATTTTTAGACAAATTTCATGTTTGTTTATGAATTTTATAACTCGACAATAAATGTCTATTAAAAAGTGCACAATACAAATTTTTGCAGGAAATTAACTGCTCTATAAAAATGGTGTCTTATGTTTTGGCGATTAAATTAAGCGTTCAAAAGATATTCATCATCATACTTTCATGTGTACTGATTTTTGTCTCTGACAACTGCGATACGCAGAATCTTCCTATTAAAATTAAGAGGTCATATTTGGTGAGAATTGTTTTAAGGTGTCTAGCAACTCATTTTTCCGTGGCACTTGAAAAAAAAAAAAATAAGTCATTTTTTTGACCCACCTTAATATACATATATATATAATTTATAATTATTATTATGTAGAAAGATTAATTTTACAATAAAATATAAATGAGTAAACAAATTCAATAAATTCAATACCACCAATATCAGAAATTTAATTAAAACACGAATAAGTATTTTGTTCATTTCTATTATCGATAAACGTATAAATGTAAACAAAACAAAAAAATAATAACAATACAATGATAATTTCAACGTTTAAAAACCAAATCATTATAATAAGATCGTAATAAATCAAATCGAATCTTTCGTTTCTTTTTTTGTCTTTTCAACAAGATGTGCATATTTGGAAACGTTTAAAATACATTTTACATGCCTTAGATACCACACACACACACACAAACACATTGTGAAAAAGAATAGGAATGATCCAAGAAGAAGAAAAAGAAGAAAAAGAAAAAAAAAAGAAAGAAAAGGAAGTAATAAAGTCACTTTTTCGTGAGGAGTTCTTTGATTCAAATACTAGAAAAAGAAAAAGAAGAAAAAAAAAGTTGAAAAAAAGAAAGAGAGAGAGAGAGAGAGGAAGAGAATGAGAGAGAGAGAGCAATTTCATTTCTCTTATAGAGGTAGAATCTTTGGGGGATGGTTTGAAAGAAAGAAAAAGTAGATAGAGAAAATAAAGAAGAAGAAAGATGAAGAAAAAGAAGAAGAAGAACAGCTAGAGAATTTGAAGAATACATACACACAACCATCCACCCATACACACACTCACTCACACACACACACACACACACGAATATACAGAGATAAAGAAAGAAGTGCAATATCTTTCGATCAAATTCGGTGACTCGCGGTTTCTCGCGAGTAAAGATAGTAGATACCCTGTTCTTTCCTTCATTTCCAAAGCTTGCAATCGCTATCAGCTTTTTGGGAGGATCTTCTATGAAAGATAGAAAGAGAGAGAGAGAGAGAAAAAAAAGAAGAAAATGAGATTTACCAACGTCTGAGAATTATTTTTCATCGAATTTAAAACGATCAGCAATTTTATTACTAACGCCAAACCTATTCTTTACTTTTATCTATCTATCTATCTAACATATATATATATATATATATATATATATATATATATATATATATATGTGTGTGTTTATTTTTTTTTATTTTATATATATTTATCTATCCCATTCTTTTTCTTTCTTCTTTCACTCATTCGAAGTCACTTCAGAGATAGGTAGGTCCCCCGGTATTTTCCAAAGAACCGACAGGATAATCTTCGAGAAAATTTATCAACTACAGTGAGAGAGAACCCCCTCTCCCTGCTAAGTTCTTTCCTAGCAAGACCAATCTCACGAACTGAATTTTCTACCGTTAGCAAAGAGAGAGAGAAAGAACCAACCACTCACACGAAAGAAAAAGGATAGAAACCGAACGGACTTCAAATATCCGTTTGAAAAGACGAAGCAAGCACATAATCTCAAAACCATGAAGGATAAATCCGGTGTTACCCGGTTAGGATCTCGAAATACGTCTTTATAAAACTATCCATGATATATTTATTATGTTTTGAAAGGTGTCAACCGTTTCAATTTCATTTGAAAAACTAATAATGTTTCAATATTTTTTTTATTATTATTATTTTGTTTTTTGCGTTTGCTATTAATTTACTTCCTTTTTTTATATTAAATTATTGTAATTAAATTAATAATTTGTAATTTAAAGAGTTATTATATATATATATATATATATATATACTATTTTCAAGGAAAAAAAAGAAAAATGTTTGTTTGAATTAATTAACAATTATTGACACAATACTTTTGTTATTCGTACCAAATTTGTAAGTTAAACGAATTGAATAAAATAAAACACATTTGTAGAGATTTGTTTATTTGGAAATAAAAAGATAAAAAATACAAATAATACAAAAAAAAAAATATTTTTAAAAATAAAACAAAAACAAAATACAGAAGATAAAAACGCGTTAACGAAACTTCAAAATTGATTGGTATCCTTTCAATACGAAATTTAGTCGATCGATTGGATATTTTTCTATACAAAACAAAAATCAATAAATAAATAAATTAGAGATATTTGTTTTTGACGAGATGCAATCGTATTAATTTTGGTTTTTTTTTTCCTTCTACTTTGGAAAATGGGAAAATAGAATTTTACGTCGTCTAAAAAGGATCTGTTTAATCGATATTCATCGTCAAGCTTTCCTTCCTTCTTTCACTATCATTTTCTTTCCTTTTATTTCTCTCTTTTTCTCTCTCAGTAGTCTCGATTTCATCGTTTCCCCTTTCGTAATGTGTAAGGACCGTCTGGAGTCTAAAAGTACGATTGGACCCCACCGCACACGACTTGTCGCACGACATTGAATTTATGGTTTCTGTCGAAAGTCCTAAAATTTATGGGAATCCAATGCCTTAATTGGAAAATTATAGGACAATGTCTGCAGCCACGAGCGAAAGGCATTCAGTATCTGTGGCTCATTATTCAGCACCTATAATCTTCTTTCCCTCCCCCCCTCCCTCCACCCTAAGACTCATTCACCATCTCAATGAAATATTTTTTATTCCCCCTTTTTCTCTACTCTTTTTTATTTTATTTTTTTTTTGTTTTTTCTTTTTATAGGAAAAATGAAAAAAAAAAAACTAAAAGAATTTCTCTTAACCGAAACTTAACGTATTATTCTCGTGACATTGAAATTACCGTGTTGTAAACTCTATATTCGATCGTATAAAATCGTAAAATATAAAATGTTCTCTTACACACTCGTAAAATTCACAATTTATATCTGTAATATAAGCGTAATTTTTTTTTTTTTTTTTTTATATTAAACCACTCTACGAAAGAGAATAAAATAAAAAAATTGTCCAATATATTATTTGCGATAAGAATGAAAAAAAGAAAAAAATTGATTAAATATGAAAAAAAATTGTTGATTAAGCTTACCTTGAGAATTTGCGGTGCACAAAAAGTGTACCTGGTGAACCAAAATGGAGGCCACCACGGCCGACAAACGACTCAACATCGTAGCCGATTCTCAACTCATTTCTAGTTTCAAAGTTGCTACACGTTCCCACGTTCCTGCTTTTCTGTAATAATTGAAGAGAAAAAAAAATATATATATATATAGATATATTGTATATATATTTATTAACATTGTTTTCAAAATTAGACGATCAAATATAATAACGTATAATAAATACGTATGAATAATTAATGAAAATTTAAACTCCTGTGTTGCCAAGTGGAATCGATTTTCGATATGACTTTTCATTAAAACCACATGAGTCGTACACGCGAAACCTCATTCTCTTCCTCATCCTCCTGCTCCCCTCCCCCCCCCCTTCCCCACCCTCACCATACCCTTTTATTCCCGTGTGTAATTACATATAAATAGAGAAAATTTCAAGTGGCATTTACGAAAAGTTTCAGAGTGTGTGTGAGAAAGCCTAAGCATGTGTTTAAATGATCACACGTGAATACGATGATATCATATGATAAAAATCTATTTCAGAAGGATTTGAAAATTTTTCCCCAATGTTTTGTTTTTTCTTATATTCGATTTAAATGAATTCGAGAAATGTTAGATAAAAAAAAAAAAAAAAAAAGAGAGAGAAAGTGTGTGAAAAAGTGTCATTGGACAAAGATCAATGGGAAATGTGCTTTCAATGAGTGTCCTGAAAAAAGTTATCCTATTAATTTTTCATAGTATTAACAAGCAATACTCAAGAGAGGGAGAAAAAAAGGATTGAAAAAAAAAAAAAAGAGAGAAAAGGTTCTTTTGCACTTTAAAACTACTTCTCGATGACGACTCCTAAACGAAGGAGCCAAGAATAATAAATCCAAGTTAGGAACTTGGCGTTGTCGAAGACAGACGATCTTAGGAGAAAGGTTTTGTAGGAAACACGAAAGGTATTGTCAGGAACAGTTAAACGAGTAAGTCTAGAAGAGAAAATCGATGTTTTAAAGGAAAAAATAAATACTCAAAATCTACAGAGATTCTTCCTTTCAATTCTTCCATTTACAATGGAATAATATAGTGTTTGTTATGATATCAGAGTTCAACCTTTATTGTTACTTTAAATTCTATTCAATAATTCATTAAACTACTCAATGATATACAATTTTTTGTAATGATTTTGTCTAATAATTAAATAATATAATTCTAAACTATTTAGTAAATTATAACAACGCATATAACATAAGGTTAAAAAACGTAAAATAATTGAATTGTAATACAGCACCATCTATTGAAAACTTAAAGTATCAATCAATATTCACTAATAATAATTTAAGAGACTTCAAATTAAACATAAAACAATATAAATATTTTAAATTATATAATATATAAATAAAAACATGCAAAATAATACCACAACTATAATTGAATACATAAAATAATAATACACGAAAATATATTAAAAGTAAGGTTAGTTATGTCATATCGAAATCTGAAAAAAAAACGTGAAATAATTGAATTGTAATACACCGCCATCTATTAAAAACTTCCAGTACATAAAGACCTAGATAACCTCCAAATAAAAAAATACCTTAAATTAGCAATAAAAAATTAACGATAAAAACAATCCAATATATTTAAGT